>NC_016090.4:12519048-12569847 GCF_000004515.6 Glycine max | reverse complement strand
CTCTCTATATATATATATATATATATATATATATATATATATATATATATATATATACATATTTTTTCTTTTGGGAAAAAGAAAGGAACACATAACACACACACACACACACACACACACACACACACACACACACACACACACACACACACACACACACACACACACACACACACACACACACACACACACACACACATATATATATATATATATATATATTGCGCTTGATTACAATGTGCACATATAATTAAATGTTCATGAATAAAAGGTATTGTCAAAATGCATAAAAAATAAACATTTTGAAAGTTGTTACCATTTTTCTTTTGTCTTTATGCCACACTATAATAAAGTACAAATTATAAAAAAAACTTGCACAAAAATAAAATGATGAAAATAACTGAAAGGAATAATAAACATCCATATTGAGTGTTGGTGACCCTTAAGGTTTAAACATAAGTGTACTGAAATCATTACAACTGTAACAAGAAATAAATAATCATCACCCCCCGTCAAAACATCACACAATATCACCAAAAGGTTTTATACAACAAAATATTACGACACGGAGTATAGAAATTTTCCCACTTCCTCAATGCAACCTCACCTTCCCATAGAAGAAAAAAAACTACTGCTTCTTTTACTTTTTGTCTAGTCCTCTTGAATCTTGCCACCATATCGTGTGCGCAGTCCTCGTATAATGTATATTAATGAACATGTACAAACAAGCAAACAAGAAAAAGAGACGAGGCTCAAGCCTACGTAATACTCTCAGAGAACCAATCATGATCCCTTAAGTAGTAGAAAACACTTGCTACACAAAAAAAACAGATAGAATAATGATTGTAACTATAGCTATCTAACCAATCATAAACAATTTTTCAAGGGTCGAACACCCCTAGATAGAATAATGATTGTCGCTCAGTTTTTCACAGTTTTACTCCAACTTATTTTTAGCGCTCTTTGTGCTCCAAGAGTCAGATTTTCGCATATCTTATATACTACCCTACATTTTTGAACCTAACAAACTCATTTTTGAGATACAAAATTTAATAAAAATAGTCCATACTTATGTAACTCAGTTCAAATTCGTGACAGATTTTTCATTTTACTAAAGGTCCTTAAACTTATTTTATTTGTAACTTTTGCTAGGAAACTCCAATTTAAGTAAAATTTACGGATAACTCTATGTTTTAGTATGCAAAGAACTCATTTTTGGCATAAAAACTCAAGGAAAACAACTCAGCACACAGATACAAGACATGACAGCAAGCTCAAAAATTTCAAAGCAACAACATGTTCAAGGAAGTTCAATAACAAGCACATGGTTCAAGAGTTGGAGAGACCCCCCTTACCTCTTGATGAACTCACGAAATCTTGAAGTTGAATGAAGAATATTTAGGGTTTTTCAAAGTTTCCCTTCATGAGTAAAACAAAATGAGAGTTCCAAGTTATTAGAGAAACTAGAACAAGGGAATGAAGAGGAATCAAGTCTAGGATGAAGAATGAAGAATATTTAGGGTTTTTCAAAGTTTCCCTTCATGAGTAAAACAAAATGAGAGTTCCAAGTTATTAGAGAAACTAGAACAAGGGAATGAAGAGGAATCAAGTCTAGGATGAAGAATGAAGCTCATTTACCTAAACTTGATGACTCAAGCTTAAGAACACTAAGAACCAGCTTGGAAGAAGAAGAAGAAGCACATTTGAATTCCTCTCCCTCAAGTTTGAATTCATGAAAAATTAAGCGATAAAGGCTCCAAAATATTTTTTCTCACAATGGCCAATAAGATATGGTGTAGGCTTCAATTGACAAGGCTTTGTGACACTTTGAATGACCTCCTTGACCTCCATTGTTTAGTCTTTAACAATAAATTTTTTACACGTGTAGAAAAATAAATGGGGGAGGAAATTTTAGGGTGTTACATAGGGAACATACCTCGATTTATTGCAAAAGACTACATTCTTTGCCTTGACTATGATTTTTGTAATATAACATGCTACCATCAACACAACAATCAATTTGCTTTGACTTCATTCCTAACATATTCACTAACTTTTTTGCATGATAATAATTTGGGGTCAAAACATCTTTTTTGGGTGACACATCAAGAAGCAAACTTGTAAAGAAATCAAGACACCTTTAGGAGCATTCCAATTAGATTTGCAAGCCACATGTCCAACACATACACTCAATTTTGATTCAAAAGTTCCCTCATATAAAGGTTGATTTGCATTATTTAACAAGTCATAAAACCTCTTAACTTCAACATTAGGTTCCTTCTCTCAGTTATCTTGATTAAACCCAACATTGTTCATAACAGCAGAGCAAAATGTATTTTCCACCATATTTTGTAGTGACATAAATTGATATTTATTAATCATACATTCAAAAGCACTTGAACCTCCTCCTAAATCAATATGTGGCACAATTTCACCATATTCAATCCAAAACCAATAATGTGGTTGGAACCCATATTTATACAAATGAAGCTTCAAATTGACCTCATCAGAAGACAATATATTCATACACTTGCACTTTACACAAGAACACTGAATTCCTTCTTCAGTAAGAAAATATGGTTGTTGTTCAACTTTATTTGTATATAAATTCATAAAATCCATTATCAAACTCTTATTTTACCCCCCTCCATCTCTTAGAATAAAGTCTATCATACATCCAACTAATGTTTGAAGAATAGTAATTCATTTTCTGCACATTATTGATATACAACTTTAGTAACATGCACAAAAGCCTGATAAAATAAGCAGCACAGGATCACGCCCTAATGAGTTTCACTTAATCTAACAAACAACATAATATACTATAAACACATGAAAATAACATAACTATGACGTTCTTTTAAAAGTATTTAACGTAGACCTCTTCTCCAAAATTTTCTCCAATGTATATATCTTTTGTCCAGATTTGCTTGATGACACAAGTTAAAATTTACCCATGCTTATTCATTTACACTTGAGCTAACATAAAACTTACAAAAAAAAAATAATAATCTTACTAGTTAAAATTAGTTTTTGGAGAAGTTAAAAAGTTTAATGCATTTTACTTTTCTTTAATTGAACTTACACATTCACTTTCTAATTGCTGGTTTGCCAACTTCAAAGCTATAAACACACATGGTTCTATCCTTCAAGGGCATTCAATTGCACAAATGACTAATTTTTGTGTGATGAGTGCATGTGGCTAAATATAAAACAAAAATCAACACATGCCTAAATAAACATTTCAAATGCCTAAATACACACAAAATCATAATTTTAAAAATGAATATTGGCTAACTATCTTGGCATGGTGTGTTGATGTCTCTAAGGTTAAAATAGGGAGTTGTAGTGGCGTCTCTGAGGTATGTGGCTGCTCTGTCAAGGCGTGAACATGGAGAAGCTGGTCTGTCCTTTGTCACAAGTCTCTACCATTAGTACATATACATAAATATTTACATGTACTAAAAAATAACACTTGAAAAGACTGTCAATGTTTATTCATTTATGACAATTGTCGATCATCCCCTTACTCCCTGATCGAGGCCGTACCCAAATCAAATAAACATTAAAATGCAGTAACTAGGAAGTGATCCTAGGTCGTTTCCCAACGAGCAATGATACACCAAATGTTCATGACAGATAGTAGGAAAATAGTAACGAAGGGGGGGGGGGGGGTTGTTTGCTTTTGTAAATTAAACAGCGAATATATGTGAATTAGAAAATATCAGAATTAAAACACGTTGCTTCCCCTTGATTCACAAGCAAGTCTCTTATCCTAGGTTACGAGAGTTTATCCTTTATCAGTTCAACCACTTAATCCAACCCTAAATGAAATTACTAAGCGAAATTTAACATAAGGCATTCATTATGTGATTAAGCAACACATACACCAATTACTCATAAACGATCATTAAGCATGAACGTAAATTAAGCGCAGAGACAATTAATCAAGCACTAAGCATGCATGAATTAATAGCAACAAATTCAGAGTAATTAGTGAAGAGGAAAAACTGAACAGAATTTAACAGTAATAATAGAACCTCAAAGAGAACTGTGCTTGATCCTCAAGAGAAAACAACGCTGGGGACTTAGCCTTCCATTAATCAATAGAGAACGAAATTATGGATTGAAGAACGAAATTTTATTGCTGAAACGAAAAGTAAAAACTAGAATTGCAAAACGAAAAAGTGTCAAAAGAAGAGAAGCCTAAAACTAAAAACGAAAACAGGAGAGAGAGAAGAGAGGGCCTAAACTAGAACCTTGGTGCTGTTATATAGTTTTTTCCAGCCCCAAAGCTTACAAATCTATTTTAAATCCAAGCCCATAAATAAAATAAAATAAAATCTAGATAAGATAAGATAATATCTAGATGAAATAATATCTAGATGAGATCAAATCTAAATAATATCTAGATAAGATAAAGTCTAGATAAGATAAAATTTTGTAGAATAAAATAGTCTGCCTTCTTCAAATCCAAGCCCAATTCTGGATTCAAGTCCAATGCTTCATTAATTCTTGAAATTAGATTAAAAACATCAAATTAGCTGAATGGGCCCAAATAATAAAACTGCCTAATTAATTTGACAATTAAGATTAATCAGTACTTAAAATGGTGCAAAAAGGGTTAATAAATAGGAGAAAATAATGGCACATCACTCCCACATCCAGTAGTGTTAAATTCATATCTCAACATTTATTGTGCCACCTTTTGTTTGCATTTGTTCTTTAAATCCAATGCATGTGCAAAGAATTTGGCAACTGATGTTCATCTTATAGTTGTTAGAATTTTAACTTTTGATCCGTATTCTTTATTCTTTATGCGGAAGCTAAAATTCAACATGTGCGTAACCTAGAACAATCTACCAAAAGCCCTAGGATTTACAACATGCCTCATTATTAAAGATTAGATGAAATACCTTAATCCGTATATGGCTCCTAATCTACTTGTTTTTCGACGATTATTGCAAGATCTTTACATCAATCAATCACGAACAAGACTAATGAATAATGTAACCGACGACCTTATGGTTCTTCTGCAATTGGAGCCACTTTCTTCTTCTATGGAACCTTCGTAACTCTTCAGATGAGGTAAAGAGAAACTATTGTAGAAGCAAGCTTCATGATGAATCAAGATTGATTCAAAGAAGTTTTGATGATAACAAAGGTGATGACAAAAAGCTCAAAAGTCAAGAACACTTCATGATAACAAAGATGATGATCTCAAGAATCAAAGAATGAGTTCAAGATTGAATCAAGAATCAAGTTTCAAGATTCAAGTTTCAAGAATCAAGATCAAGATTCAAGACTCAAGATTCAAGAATCAAGAGAAGACTTAATCAAGATAAGTATTAAAAAGTTTTTTCAAAAACTGAGTAGCACATGAATTTTTCTCAAAACCATTTACCAAAGAGTTTTTACTCTATGGTAATCAATTACCAGATTGTTGTAATTGATTACCAGTAGCAAAATGGTTTTCAAAAAGCTTTCAACTGAATTTACAACGTTCCAATTGATTTCAAAATGTTGTAATCGATTACAATGATTTGGTAATCGATTACCAGTGTGTTTGAACGTTGAAATTCAAATTTAATTGTGAAGAGTCACATCCTTTCACAAAAAAGCTTTGTGTAATCGATTACACTGATTTGGTAATCGATTACCAGTGATAGTTTCTGAACAAAATCAAAAGATGTAACTCTTCCAATAGTTTTCAATTTTTTCTAGAAGTTATAACTTTTCCAATGGTTTTCAAAGTTTTTCTAAAGGTTATAACTCTTCTAATGGTTCTCTTGACTAGACATGAAGAGTCTATAAAAGCAAGACTTTGATTTGCATTTCAAGCATTCTTCCAATTCATTCTTTAGACAACAAACTTTTGCCAATTGATTTCTGAATCTCTTTGAACTCCTTCTTCTTATTCCTTTGCCAAAAGCTTTCTAAAGTTTTCTGGTTTTCCAAACCTTGAAAACAAAACTTGTGCTATTCATCTTTTTCATTCCCTTCTCCCTTTGCCAAAAAGAATTCGCCAAGGACTAACCGCCTGAATTCTTTGTGTCTCTCTTCTCCCTTTTCCAAAAGAATGAAGGACTAACCGCCTGAATTCTTTTGTGTCTCCCTTCTCCCTTGTCAAAGAATTCAAAACGACACAGTCTGAGAATTCTTTTGATTCTTCCCTTTCCCATATACAAAATATTTTAAAGGACTAACCGCCTGAGAATTCTTTTGTATCCCCATTCACAAAGTTTCAAAGGTTTAACCGCCTGAGAACTTTGTCTTAACACATTGGAGGGTACATCCTTTGTGGTACAAGTAGAGGGTACATCTACTTGGGTTGTTGACTGAGAACAAGAGAGGGTACATCTCTTGTGGATCAGTTCTAGTGGAGGGTACATCCACTAGGTTGTTCAAAGAGAACAAGGGAGGTACATCCCTTGTGGATCTTTGCTTGTAAAAGGATTTTTACAAGGTTGAAAAGAAATCTCAAGGACTGCAGGTCACTTGGGGACTGGATGTAGGCACGGGTTGGTGCCGAACCTATAAAACTCTTGTGTGTTTGTCTTCTTCTTCCCTACTCTTTTAATTTCTGTTGTGCACTTTAATTTCCGGTTTTACTTTTGGTTAAGTTTCTTTTCTATTCTTTATTTTCTTAACAACATAGTAAAAGCCTAAGAAGAGTAAATTTTTAATTAGTAAAGGTTTAGGAATAATTAATTCAACCCCCCCTTCTTAATTATTCTGAGGCCACTTGATCCAACAAGTGATATCAGAGCAGGTATCTTGTAGAAAGTTTAACCACTTCAAGATTAATGGCCTCTTTAGATTCTTTGTTTTTGAAAAGTATTTTCAGGAATAGGTTATTCCAAGATCATGATGAAAATCAAGTCAACTTGTGTCTCATTACAAAATCTGATGAGAACAACAAAGAAGATTCTGTAAGGAAGAAGTGGTATATCGACAGTGGATGTTCCAAGCATATGATGGGAGATGTATCCAAATTCACAACAATTTCCCCCAAGAAAAGTGGACACGTTACATATGGTGACAACAACAAAGGCAAAATTATTGGAGTCGGTAAAATAGATACGAGTTCTTCTACTCCTATTGAAAATGTTTTACTTGTAGAAGGTTTGAAGCATAGTCTATTGAGTGTTAGTCAATTATGTGATAGAGGATATAAAGTATCTTTTGATTATGAAAAATGTGTAATTAAGCATGAGCTTGATAAAAATATTGAACATATCGGTTTCAGAGAAAATAATGTCTACATGATTGATTTAAAACAAAAATCTGAAAATAATAGATGCTTTCTAAGTAAAGATTGTGATCCATGGTTATGGCATAAGAGAATTGCTCATATTAACATGGATCATCTAAATAGATTAATTTCAAAAGATCTAGTTATTGGATTACCTAAATTAAAATTTGAAAAAAGATAAGTTATGTGATGCATGCCAAAAAGGTAAACAAACAAAAGTATCTTTTAAATCTAAAAATTTTGTTTCCACCACTCAACCATTACAATTATTACACATGGATTTGTTTGGACCATCTAGAGTCATGAGTTTTGGTGGAAGTTACTATGCATTAGTAATTGTTGATGACTATTCTAGGTATACTTGGACTTTATTTCTTACTCATAAAAATGATGCATTTCATGCATTTAGAAGACTTGCCAAAGTCATTCAAAACAAAAAGAATCTCAAAATTATCTCCATCAGAAGTGATCATGGAGGTGAATTTGAAAACAATGAGTTTGAAATGTTTTGTGATGAATATGGCATAGAACACAATTTTTCTGCACCTAGGACACCCCAACAAAATGGAGTAGTAGAAAGGAAAAATGGAGCCCTAGAAGAAATTGCTAGAACTCTTTTAAATGACACACCTCTTCCAAAATACTTTTGGGCAAAAGCAGTTAACATCGCATGTTATATTATGAACAGAGCCTTAATCAGACCCATTCTTAAGAAAACCTCATATGAACTTTTTAACAATAGAAAACCAAATATTGCTCATTTACATGTTTTTGGATGTAAATGTTTTGTTCTAAACAATGGTAAAGAAAGCCTAGGAAAGTTTGATGCTAAGGCAGATGAGGGTATCTTCCTTGGGTATTCCTTACATAGTAAAACATTTAGAATATACAAAAAAAGAACCATGACAATTGAGGAATCAATACATGTTACTTTTGATGAAACTAATATTACCTCCTCGAGAAAGGAATTTTTTGATGATATTGCAGATACTTTGGAAGATACTCAAAATGAAGAAAGAAATCTAAAAAGAAAGAGAGATGATGAAGATAAGGATGATCAAGATAACACAACACAAGAAAATGATAATCTTCCCAAAGAATGGAAAACTTCAAGAAATCATCCTCTTGACAACATCATCGGTGATATCTCAAAAGGGGTAACAACTAGACACTCTCTAAAAGATTTATGCAATAATATGGCATTTGTTTCATTAATTGAACCTAAAAACTTTGAGGAAGCTATTATAGATGACCATTGGATAGTAGCATAAATTCAAAAACAAAGGGGGAGAATGGAAATTTATGTGAGTGATCGACTAGGAAAAAGTGTGTGTGTGTGTGTTTCTTGATTTCAGACGTTGTCATCATCAAAAAGGGGGAGATTGTAGAAGCAAGCTTCATGATGAATCAAGATTGATTCAAAGAAGTTTTGATGATAACAAAGGTGATGACAAAAAGCTCAAAAGTCAAGAACACTTCATGATAACAAAGATGATGATCTCAAGAATCAAAGAATGAGTTCAAGATTGAATCAAGAATCAAGTTTCAAGAATCAAGATCAAGATTCAAGAATCAAGATTCAAGAATCAAGAGAAGACTTAATCAAGATAAGTATTAAAAAGTTTTTTCAAAAACTGAGTAGCACATGAATTTTTCTCAAAACCATTTACCAAAGAGTTTTTACTCTCTGGTAATCAATTACCAGATTGTTGTAATTGATTACCAGTAGCAAAATGGTTTTCAAAAAGCTTTCAACTGAATTTACAACGTTCCAATTGATTTCAAAATGTTGTAATCGATTACAATGATTTGGTAATCGGTTACCAGTGTGTTTGAACGTTGAAATTCAAATTTAATTGTGAAGAGTCACATCCTTTCACAAAAAAGCTTTGTGTAATCAATTACACTGATTTGGTAATCGATTACCAGTGATAGTTTCTGAACAAAATCAAAAGATGTAACTCTTCCAATAGTTTTCAAGTTTTTCTAAAAGTTATAACTTTTCCAATGGTTTTCAAAGATTTTCTAAAGGTTATAACTCTTCTAATGGTTCTCTTGACTAGACATGAAGAGTCTATAAAAGCAAGACTTTGATTTGCATTTCAAGCATTCTTCCAATTCATTCTTTAGACAACAAACTTTTGCCAATTGATTTCTAAATCTCTTTGAGCTCCTTCTTCTTCTTCCTTTGCCAAAAGCTTTCTAATGTTTTCTGGTTTTCCAAACCTTGAAAACAAAACTTGTGCTATTCATCTTTTTCATTCCCTTCTCCCTTTGCCAAAAAGAATTCGCCAAGGACTAACCGCCTGAATTCTTTTTGTGTCTCTCTTCTCCCTTTTCCAAAAGAATGAAGGACTAACCGCCTGAATTCTTTTGTGTCTCCCTTCTCCCTTGTCAAAGAATTCAAAACGACACTGTCTGAGAATTCTTTTGATTCTTCCCTTTCCCATATACAAAAGATTTCAAATGACTAACCGCCTGAGAATTCTTTTGTATCCCCATTCACAAAGTTTCAAAGGTTTAATCGCCTGAGAACTTTGTCTTAACACATTGGAGGGTACATCCTTTGTGGTACAAGTAGAGGGTACATCTACTTGGGTTGTTGACTGAGAACAAGAGAGGGTACATCTCTTGTGGATCAGTTCTAGTGGAGGGTACATCCACTAGGTTGTTCAAAGAGAACAAGGGAGGGTACATCCCTTGTGGATCTTTGCTTGTAAAAGGATTTTTACAAGGTTGAAAAGAAATCTCAAGGACCGTAGGTCGCTTGGGGACTGGATGTAGGCACGGGTTGGTGCCGAACCAGTATAAAACTTTTGTGTGTTTGTCTTCTTCTTCCCTAGTCTTTTAATTTCCGCTATGCACTTTAATTTCCGCTTTTACTTTGGGTTAAGTTTCTTTTCTATTCTTTATTTTCTTAACAACATAGTAAAAGCCTAAGAAGAGTAAATTTTTAATTAGTAAAGGTTTAGGAATAATTAATTCAACCCCCCCCTTCTTAATTATTCTGAGGCCACTTGATCCAACAACTATATGTGGTGACTCTGTATATTGAGGAATATAACCTTTTTACAGTGTGTTAACTTAATAAGGTTTCCATTATCCTTTAATGGGCCAACACTGAATCTGCTCATTTAAGCCCATATCACCTGATTTAGTATACTAATGTGCTCGCTTAATTTGACCACATAAAGTAAAGTTCACTAATGATAAATAGCTAATATAATTGTCTTATAATATTAGCCTACACTAATTATTGAAGCAAAATTCCAACAATCTCCTATTTGGGTTAAATATTGTAACAATTATATCACAATTCCTAAGGCACACATACGTATGCCATTTATCTTTAGACTTTAACTTTGACAATCTGGTCCATCTCATGAATCAATAATGGAACCATCATGACTTTCAACACTACAAAAAATGTGACTAGACCTCAATGACTACCATATCAATACACTCAATGACATAAATCAACAAAGAAATTATATGCAATGTGATTTCAATCATGTCTATTTCTGACTAGTCTAACTTAAGCCTTTAGCGAGATCAATCTGAAGTCCTTAAGTTCAATTTAAATATTGCACATAAATAAGCAAGTTTAATAATAAACTTGTAAACTATAATCTTTATTTTTGCAGATAATTGAAATACATGAAATCCAAAAGCAAAAATAGAACATAAAGTAAAACTCTCACTAAAACAAGACAATAACTAAAATGACACCATATAAGCAACATGCTCTTGAAAATACCTTAAGTGTCAACCATTAATTTGAGGATAAGCTAGCTAGCATACTATCTTGTCATCTGTGTTTTATAAATATCTTTATTTTCTAAATTCTTTCTTTAACAACTTAATACTTTATGTCAATAACCTTTGACCTGGTTGAACTCTTGTTATTGTTGGAGTATGACACTACTGAGTTATTGGCACAATAAATACTTAATGACCTCTTAATGTTTTGAAACAATAGACAAGGTAATGACAAAATTTAGCAGTCATACCATATGGTTTGATGTCTCAAAGCAAGATATTAGCTCCATCATCATGGTTAAAGGTGCATCCTAATGTCGAGTCCTTGCTATTTAGGCATCCTATAAAATCGGAGTTAGAATACCTAATAATTTCTAAACTTTCAAACCAATATGTAAACATGTAGTTTTTTGTTCTCTTCAAATAGTGCATTACATGTTTTACTACTTTCTTGTGCTGCATACCAAGATTACTCATAAATCTTTCTCAGACTCCCACTAAAATTCTATTTAGGATGAAAACAAACTAAAGCATATATAAAAATCCCCATAGCGAAAGCATTAGGCACCTTTTGAATTTATTCTTTTTCAGTATTACTAGCAGAGCACTATTTAAGACTAACTTGTCTCCTTTAGCAACTAGTGTATCCTCTAGTTTACTGTCTTTCATGTTGAATATATCCAAAATTATATTGGTAAAAAATTTTGTTATAATGAAACTATATCATGGCTATCAAGATGTCATCAACATATAATACAACAAAGAAAGACAAATTTACACCCACTAAAATTTTGGTATATGCAATCATCAACCAAATTTGCCTCATAAGTCATAAAATAAAAAATGATAATTTGATGAAATTTGTAATACCATTGATGGGAAGCTTGTTTAAGGTCGTAAATGGATTTCTTTAGTTTTCACACCATAAAATTTAGGTCACCTTTAACAAAGTTTTCCAGATGCATCATATAAATTGTTTCATCATTGTTGCCATTTTAGAAACATAGTCTTTACATCCATTTAATGCAACTCTAAATCAAAATGATCTATTAGTGTCATTATAGTCCTAAAATATCCTTTCTAAGAAACCAGAGAGAAAGTATCTTTATAATCAATGTCTTCCTTTTGAGTTTTTGACAACAAGACGAGTTTCATATATCTCTTTCAATTTATCCCATCATTGATGACATCGATCAACTTATTCACTTTTAAAAGTTAGAGCATTGCACAACTTGACTAAAGTTGATTAGATCTTCCTCAATCAACCCAATGTAATACTTATGTTTGTAAAAAAATATATCATAATCTTCAAAAGTGCACTTCTCCTTTTTCTAGTGGATCTTCACAATGACATTTCTTGAGACTATTGAGTTTGAACTATAGGTGGTTCTTGAGGAGGAATCTCTGTTTTTCTTAAACAATGGTAAGTACAAAGACTTATCCATTGTCAATAGCATGTTATTCTTTAAAGAAAACAATCCTTATGTTTCCTTCCCCTCCAAACTCAATTTCTTCAAGGAATCTTGCATTACCGTCTCAAAGAATGATCTTATATTGGAATTGTTAAACGAAGACTTCAAGTAGATTGGGCCAGAGATCCAAGGGAAGGCCCTAGGGTTCTCATGAGCCTTAGGGTAGATTTTGAGCCCATGGGCTAAGTATGAGCCCGCTTATCTTTGTAAATATTAGAATAGGTTTTTTTCCTTCGTTTAGGCCTTGTATTTTGGCCATTCTAGTAGTATAGGGTTTTAGCCTTGTATTTCAAGGCATTTTGAGTAGTCTTTGTAGTATGGACTTTTTTTGTATTTTCATGTATTTTGTCACGGGGTTGAGCTTAGCTATTATAGGGGGTGTGTAGCTAAGTTCTAGCTTCTCATCTCAAGGAGGTGAGCTTAGCTATTAGAGAGGTGTGTGTAGCTAAGCTCTAGCTTCTTTAGGAATCTTTTCAAGGAAGCTTCTCAAGGAGGTGAGCTTAGTTATTAGAGGGGTGTGTGTAGCTAAGCTCTAGCTTCTCAAGGAAGTTTTCTCAAAGAAGCTTCTCAAGGAAGTTTTCTCAAGAAAGCTTCTCAAGGAAGCTACCTAGTCTATAAATAGAAACATGTGTAACACTTGTTGTAACTTTGATGAATGAGAGTCTTGTGAGACACAACTCAAAGTTCAACTTCTCTCCCTCTTTTATTCCTTCAATTTCGTGCTCCCCCCTTCTCTCTTTCTTTTCCTCCATTAAAGCATCCTCTTCAAGCTTCTTATCCAAGGCAATTCTTGGTGGTGAAGCTCCTTTTTCCTTGGCTTATTCCCTAGTGGATGGTGCCTCCCCTCTCCTCTTCTCCTTTGCCTTCCACTGCATCTCCATGGTGTAAAATCACCATTGAAGGACCTCATTGAAGCTCAAAGATCCAGCCTCCATAGAAGCTCCACAAGCAAGCTTCCATCAAAAGCCATGGGTAGGAGACTCCAGAAAGATTGGACTAGGGATGCAGGAGAAGGCCCTAGGGTTCTCATGAGCCTCATGATAGATTTTGGGCCCATGGGCTAAGTATGAGCCCATTTATCTGCATATATATTAGATTATGGTTTCATTATTTTTTGGGCCTTGTATTTAGGGATCCATAGTGTAAGGAGGGTACCCTATAAGTTTATGGTACCCTAATAATATAGGATTTTTCAGCCCTTGTGTTTTAGGGCACCTAGACTAGTTTTTGTATCATGGGTAGTTTTGTAATTTTATAAGCATTAAGTGCACTATTTGATGTGTGTGTTGGGAGAGAAATTTAATTGAATTCGGAGAAACCCAATCCAATTAAATTTTGGACCAGCCTAAGGGGGAGGTGAGCATTTGCTTGCTACACCCCATTGTCACATCATATAGTCACACTTTGTGCATGTCCGTCATGTTTTACATGCCTCATGACACCTAAGCACAATTAGTGGAAAACCTTGGATTTGATCTTGGATTAGTGGGTTGAACCATAGCTGAAATTCATTGATCATAATTAGTGAAATTTTGGCTCTAAATTTGGCTCCACAAATTCAAATTCAAATTCAAGTGATGAAGAGGATCCAAGGCCTACAAGCTCTACATGGAGCTACATTAGAGAGGGTTCAATGTAACTAAAAAAGTAGCAACATATATATTGTCTTTAAGTTTAGCTTACTTTCACAAGGCCTATAAGGCATTGCTTTAGCTGGACATCTCCAAATGTGCATGTGCCTAATGTTGGTCTTTTCCAAGCCCACAACTACAAGTGGTCGTTAGTGATTACTACACTTGGTACCTTGTAGAGGATATAAACTGTAGTCTTTAATGTCTTTTTCCAAAGCGACTCTAGTAGAGAAGAATCATACTTCTTACCATATCCTTAAGATTCCATTTTTGTCATTCTACAACTCTATTCATGTTACGTTTGCCCAACATTATATATTGAATAACAATTTCACACTTATTGAAGAAAAAGTGCAAGGGACTCTAGATGTTGCTCACCTTATCTATCATATCTACCATAGTATTCACCACCATAGTCAAATTTGACAACCTTGATTTTCTTTCCTAGTTGAAGTCAACCTCAACTTTGAAAGACTTGAAAATGTCTATGAACTAAGACTTCTCATAAATTAAATAAAGAGTAATTGTTTGTGAACATAATAAAATACCTTTGTCCATTCCATGAACTCATAGGGAAAGGACCACATATATTTGTACAAATTAGTTCTAAGACATCCTTAGCTCTTTCAACACTTAAATTCCTTTTGTTTGTTTACCTTTATACTCAACACAAACTTGAAAGTTTGACAAATCTAAGGGTCCAGGAATTTCCTTCAATGCAAACTTTTGAATTCTCTGTATAGAGATATGGCATAAGTGCTTATGCCATAAAGTGGTAGAATTCTTCTTTAATTTATGTTTTGTACCACATGAATTTGTATGCCATCTTTCATTAAACCAATTGTTCGTGACCGCTGTAAGATTCCGCTGCGTGTTGATCAAGCTTTATGGATTCAGTCATTCCTTAAAACCTATTGATAATATGACATAATGTGTTTTGGTGCTCATTTGATATTTTATAAGGTTTATTAAAAATTCCAACAAGTGGTATCACAACCACCATTACTATTAGATTATTGGGATTTGAAGTTATTTGATATGTATGATATCTGAATCGTTTTAGTTATATGAACCCTAATTTTATTTTGGGGAGAAACTATTTTGATCAATAAAATTGTAAAACCCGTAAATTTCTGTGTTATGGTCGTAAAGTTTTTCTTTTTTTTTTCAAATGAATAAAAGGCCTCTGCATTTGATTTACGGGTTTGTACACAATTTTGGTTTGTGTCACGTGTGCTTACATATTATTCTATTTGGGATAAAGGTTCTATGTATCTGGCATTGGTTTTCTTGAACAATATATATTTTGTGAGCAAGAAAGTTTTTTTTTGTTTTATACATATAATGTTTTCGAAAACTCTTTACGTCGAATACAAAGCCATAGGGACTTATATTTTTATATAAGGTCATTGTGTGCAATTTGTGAATCTATATGTATGCCATTATCATGATGTTTTGTACATGGCACAATTTCATATATATATATATATATATATATATATATATATATATTGTTTATATGAATCAGTAATAAGGCAATGGTCTTTTGTCTTATATGAATAATTTATTGTTTTTTTGCTAACTTTTTTTCCTTCATGAATTGGTGATAGGCTGATAGTTTATGATATTCTTGTGGTTAGTATAAATTTGTGATAGTACCGTGGTATGTTTGTTTGGGATGCATAATTAGTTTACCATGATGTTGTTTTCAAATATTTACTGCTATCATAATTGAGTACAAATTTAACCTTTATGGATCCTTTCCATTTATTTGCGTGTCTGGTAATTTTAATTAAATTGATTGAACCATTATGTTTCCAAAGTAACCTCTATTGTGTAAATTGATTTAATTAAATTGCATGGATATTAGTATGAAATTATTTATGCGAATTGTGTTCAACCCAAAGGAAGACACAATTTGGCCAAATAATAACATACCTGCGATGATAAATATGTGACAATTATGAAGTTTTTTTTCATGAGAATAATAGTCATTCCAAAGAAAGACTATTATTTGACAGAACTGATTGTCAATATTTGATCATTGCGTTGAGAGTATCAATTACAAATTAATTTCTCTGTCCGAAGACTAGAATTAATGTTGTGTTGGGTATCTTGTGATGAATCTGTTATGGGAAATATTTGCATGTCTTGTTATATATACTTTATATGACTTGCTTGATTATTTGTGAACATGTTATTAGTTTTTGTTCTCTCTTTAGTTAATATTGTCAGTGCTGCAAATGTTACTGCCCAAGTGAATTCTATACCAATGCTAAATGGGGCAAATTTTAAGGTCTGGAAGGAAGCCGTAGAAATTGTTCTAGGTTGTATGGATTTGGACTTGGCACTGAGGACAAAACGACCAATTTCCACTCCGGAAACCTCTAATGAGGTAAAAATTGAAGTGGGATCGGTCTAACCAAATGTGTCTTATGATCATGAAGCGCTCTATTCCAGAGGCGTTTTGGGGCTCTATTTCTGAGGGTCAAAGTGCAAGGAAATTCCTTGAGGAAATTGAGCAATACTTTGCCAAAAATGAAAAAGGGGAGACGAGTAACCTTTTCGCTAAAGTAGTCTCCATAAAGTATAAAGGCAAATGGAACATAAGGGAGTGCATTATAGAGATGTCCAATCTCGCATCAAAACTCAAGTCACTTAAGTTAGAGCTTGGTGAAGACTTGCTCGTGCACTTGGTTTTGATCTCGCTTCCTGCACACTTTGGGCAATTTAAAGTGAGCTATAACACTCAGAAGGACAAATGGTCCCTCAATGAGCTTATATCTCACTGTGTGCAAGAGGAGGAGAGGCTGTAGAGAGATAGGACTGAAAGTGCTCACTTGAATTCGATCTCTCAGAATAAGAAAAGGAAGAAGACTAAGGGTGTTGCGGAAGGGACTTCTTAGCAAAAGAAACAAAAGAAGGATGAGGAATTTACCTGTTACTTCTGCAAGAAGTCAGGACACATGAAGAAAGAGTGTCCCAAGTATGCCACATGGCGTGTGAAGAAATATAAATTTCTTTGTTCTGAAGTTAATTTGGCTTTTGTACCTAAAGATACTTGGTGGGTAGATTTTGGTGCTACTATTCACATAAGTATGACTATGCAGGGTTGCCTGTGGAATCGACCACCAAGTGATGATGAAAGGTTCTTCTTTGTGGGTGATGGCAAGAAGGTTGCAGTGGAAGCTATTGGAACTTTTAGATTACAGTTAAAAACTGGATTTTATTTGGATTTATTTGAGACTTTTGTTGTACCGTCTCTTTAGACGGAATTTGATTTCTATTTCTAGTTTGGACAAATTTGGATTTTCTTGTTCATTTGGAAATAATAAAGTTAGTCTCTACCAAAATTCAAATATGGTTGGTTCTGGTTCTTTAATTGATAATCTTTACATGCTTGATGTTGTTAGTTCCTATAATGAAATACTGCAAATAAGTTCACGTGGTACAAAATGAAAGTTGAATGAGAATTCAGCCACCTTATGGCATAAGCGTTTAGGCCATATCTTTAAACAAAAAATTTAGAGACTTGTGTTGGATGAAATTCTTGACCCTTTGGATTTATTGGACTTTGAGGTCTATGTTGAATGCATAAAGGGAAAATGAACAAACATAAGGAAATTAGGTGTCGAAAGAGCTAAAGATGTCTTAGGACTAGTGCATACAGACATTAGTGGTTGTTTTCCTACAGCTTCTTGGAATGGACAACAATATTTCATTACGTTCATAGATGACTACTTTAGATACAATTACCTATATTTGATACATGAGAAGTTCCAATCCCTATAAGTTTTTAAGACTTTCAAGGCTGAGGTTAAACTTCAACTTGGAAAGAAAATTAAGGTTGTCAAATCTGACCGTGGTGGTGAGTACTATGGCAGATATGATGGATCAGGAGAACAACGTCCAGGACCTTTTGCACTTTTCCTCAAAGAGTGTGGAATTGTTCCGTAATACACTATGCCGGGCAAACCTAGCATGAATGGTGCAACAGAACGAAGAAACCAAACTCTTAAGGATATGGTGAGAAGTATGATTAGTTATTCTTCTTTGCCAGAGTCACTTTGGGGAGAAGCCTTAAAGACCGCAATTTACATCCTTAATAGGGTTCCAAGTAAAGCAGTTAACAAGACCCCTTATGAACTTTGGACAGGTAAAGGGCCAAGCATTAAACATTTGTACATTTGGGGTTGTCCGACTGTGGCACGGCCTTATAGGCCACATCAAAGAAAGTTGGACTCAAGAACAATTAGTTGCTATTTTGTTGGCTATGCTGAACACTCTTAGGGCTATAAATTTTACAATCCCACCTTAAGATCCTTTTTTGAGACGGGAAATGCGAGATTTCTTGAGGAAGTTGAGTTTGGGAAGGAAGAGAACATAAGGAATGTTGTCTTTGAGGAAGAACCTATTATTTACAATGATCAAGTCCTCGTACCTATTACTGTTCAAGACATAACTCCAGTAATAGAAGACAATGTTCAAACTATTGACATTGTTCCAGAACAAGACAACAATGAGGTTCTCCCTCAAATACCTTTAGAGAAACCTCAACAACCTCAAGAAGTGCCATTAAGGAGATCCATTAGAGAGAGGAGAAGTGCAATCTCAAATGATTATATTATATTTATCCAAGAACATGAGGATGATCCAATCAACTTCTTTCAAGCTATGCGTAGTTCTAACTCTCAAAAATGGATTGACGCCATGAAGGATGAGATGAAGTCTATGAAAGACAATGAAGTTTGGGATCTAGTTGAATTGCCTGAAGGTGTGAAACCTATTGGTTGTAAATGGATATTTAAAACCAAGAAGGATTCAAAGGGTATTATCAAGAGATATAAGATTCGTCTAGTTGCTAAAGGCTTTACTTAGAAGGAAGGCATTGACTATAAAGAAACCTTTTCTCCAGTATCTTCAAAGGATTCTTTTAGAACTATAATGGCACTGGTAGCTCATTTTGACTTAGAGCTACATCAGATGGATGTCAAGACTGTGTTTCTAAATGGTGACATTGAAGAAACAATTTATATGGTGCAACCAGAAAACTTTGTGTTAGGTGACTCAAAGTCCATGTTATGCAAACTAAAGAAACCCATCTATGGTCTCAAATAGACTTCCCGTCAATGGTATTACAAGCTCCATCAAGTCATTTCCTCATATGGTTTCGAGGCAAATGTAGTTGATGATTGTGTATATCATAAGTTCAGTGGGAGTAAATACATATTCTCTGTATTATATGTCGATGACATACTGCTTGCTAGCAGAGATATAGGCTTCTTACAGGAGACCAAGAGATTTTTAACGAAAAATTTCGAAATGAAAGTTCTTGGGGAAGCTTCTTTTGTGTTAGGTATTAAGATACTACGAGATTGCTCTCAAGGTATCCTAAGGTTGTCACAAGAGAGCTATATCAATAAAGTACTTGATAGATTCGACATGAAAGATAGTAAACCAGGCGATACCCCAATAGCTAAAGGAGACAAATTTAGTCTCAAACAATGCCCCAATAATGACCTTGAAAGAACTGAGATGCAGAAGATTCCCTATGCGTCGTAGTAGCAAGTCTGATGTATGCTTAAGTTTGTACTCATCCCGACATAGCATTTGTCGTAGGAGTTCTGGGCAAATACTTGAGTAATCCTGGATTGCAGCATTGGAAGGCAGTGAAACGCGTAATGCGTTACTTGAAGAGAACAAAAGGCTACATGCTCACTTATTAGAAGTTTGACAATTTGGAGATCATCGGGTACTCAGACTCTGATTTTGTTGGATGTCAAGATAGCAAATGCTCCACTTCTGGATACATATATATGTTGGCTGGAGGAGCTATCTCTTGGAAGTCTGCTAAACAGACTCTTGTAGCTTCTTCAACCATGGCTGCGGAGTTCATTTCTTGTTTTGAGGCATCTAATCACGAGATATGGCTACGAAACTTTGTCACTAGTTTACGTGTGGTTGATGGCATTAAAAGACCTTTGAAAATTTATTGTGAGAATAACTCTGCAGTTCTTTACTCCAACAACAATAGGAGTACAACCAAGTCAAAATTCATTGACATCAGGTTTCTGGTTGTGAAGGAAAGAGTTCAGAATAGGCAGCTTTCCATATAACATATAGGGACTGATTCCATGCTAGCTGACCCACTTACTAAAGGTTTGGTACCTAGAGTTTTTCATGAGCACACTGCTCATATGGGTGTAGTGATGTGATCTTGACTAGGAGCGGATCGCTAGATACAGGCTACGAAGATTTGGACAATGCCACTTCCGGTGAAGGAAGATAAGTCAGGGTAGACGCCACAAGGATTACCTTGATAAGTCTGAGATTGGTTCAACAAGGAACCTAGAGAGAAGTTCTCACCGAATTTTATGAAAATGCCAAAAGTCTCTTTATTGAAAACAAAAACCAATACTTATAGTGTATCTGAACAAAAAGATAAAAAAATAGACATGGGCCTTCAAAACAGTTTGGGCAAAAAAAAATTATAAATAAAAAAATAGAACATATTTATTATGGGCCTTCAAATTAATCTGGGCCTTCAGCAACAATTAATAGTCTTGATAGTGTCTCTGCCTCTGGGCCTTCATCCTTCTCCACTCGGGGGCTTTGTCCTTCTCCACTTGGGCCTTCGTCCTTCTCCACTTGGGCCTTTAGCCTGTATTTGGCCAGTTTCAGGATTCTCATCATTCCCTCCTTCTTGGAAAGCATTTGCCCTCAAATGTCCAGGATCATCATCAGGTTCAAGTACCACTTCCTTCCTATTCTTGTTGGCTTGCTTGGCATAGCTTTTATTCTTCTTTGCAATTTGCTCCTTCACTTGGTCATACAATCTTTTCACGTACTCAACTTTGACCTATGCATCCTTATGCTGAGTCTCTTGGGGCTTGCTGTTGTAAGTTGGCCTGTTAGGCAATGAATCTTCTGGAAGGAGATCAACTTGATGTTCTATGTTTCTTGAAGGTGGCAGTCCATGAGGAATCTCCTTGGGAAAGACATCTTCAAATTCCTACAATAAGGGTTGAACACTAGGAGAAACATAAATAGTTAACTGAATAGAATTATCACTCTCTCTCTCTCTTGTGTATCACTCCATCTCTCAAGTGTATCACTCTTCCTTTTTCTATTCCTCTGTGGTGCCTCACTATTGTCTTTCTCTTGTTTTCTCTTTTCTCTCCTTCTAATTTGGTCATCACACACTTCTCTAAGGAATAGAGGTTTAAGAATAATTTTATGGTCATGGTGTTGGAAAGAAATCTTGTTGGTGAATCCATCATGCACTGCTTTGGTGTCCTCTTCAATGTTGGCCCTCACTAGTGCCATCTCCATCTCCTTGTCCTCAACAATCAAACTTCCCTGGGATAACCTCTGGAGTTTCTGTCGCATGGTTCTACTGTAGCTAGTTGGAACATACCTCTTTCGCATAACCCTTCTCATCTCAGTCCATGTATCTATCTCCCGCCCTTCTTCTCTCTTCATTTCTCTTTGATTTTTCTTCCACCAAACAAGGGCATAGTCTGAGAATGTAGCTGCTACTAACTTCACCTTCTGCTCTTCTAAATAATCATTATTGAATCTTCATCTCCCAGGTAAGGTAGGCGTCTGGGTCACTCCTGCCTTTAAAAGAGGATACATTGAGTTTTACTCCCTCAATTCTGTCTTGCCCCTCTATTCGGTTCGATCCATCATTGACCCTTCTGTTGCCACCATAAGGTCTCCTAGCATTTGGATTCATTTGGTGCTCTAGTCCTTCTATTCGCCTGTGGAGCTCTTCATTGTTACGTTTCAACAAACGTTGCATTTGTGTAGTCATCGCGTCCAGTACTAAGCGCTGAAATCCGTCCAGTTGATGATATACACCACCATTGTCACCAGCTCCTGCCATGATTAAGGAACAAAGAATTTTGTAGTAATTTAAAAAAAAATTCAGGACCTCACGACACTCTACTCACGTCTTTCTCTCTTTGATGGTAGTTCACTCGTGTTTGATGCTCTCAATATAGGTTTTTGTGTAATGTATTCCCTCTTGCCTTTTACCACTCATGTTCCCTCTTAAGTTCCTGGACGGATCAAATTAGACACACAAGGTAATATAAAATAAAAGGAAAGACAATATAATTATCACAGACTGAGTAACAGATTTGATTTGGGATAACAACTTGGACTTGATTTGGATAGCAGATTGGATTTGATTTGGATAAAAGATTAGTTTTGGTTTGGATAATATATTAGATTTGATTTGGATAACAGATTAGATTGGATTTGGATAACAAATTAGATTTAATTTGGATAACAGATATGATAACAAATAAGATAACAGATAGGATAACAGATAAGATAACAGAAATGACCAGTAAACTTCAAATGCTCGTAACTTTTGCTACGGTTGTCCGTTTGAGGCCCACTATATATCAAAATGCTCAGAATTCAAAGGAGAACCCCCACAATTTTCCCAAAAAACGCTTCTAACTGCCTCAATTTCGTGTTCAAAGATCAAACACCCATTTTTTTTTCTTTCTTCTTTTCTTCTCTTTTTTTTTAAAAAAAAATTTCTGCAACTTTTTTTTTATACTTGAAACAGAACTCAAACAGATTTTTTTTTGACACAAAATCTGAAAGACACAAGAAACAAGAACAAGAACAAAAACAAGAACGAAACAAAGACACAAACAAGAACACAACAAGACGCAAACAAGAAAACAAATAATAGAACAAGGACAAAACACGAACCTGGACAAATTACAAAGAAAAATAATAGGATAGGATAGAACCTGTATCAAGAGCTGAAGCTCTGATACCAGATGATGTGATCCTGACTAGGAGCGGATCGCTTGATACAGGCTACGAAGATTAGGACGACGCCACTTCCGGTGAAGGAAGATAAGTCAGGGTAGACGCCACAAGGATTACCTTGATAAGTCTGAGATTGGTTCAACAAGGAACCCAGAGAGAAGCTCTCACCCAATTTTATGAAAATGCCAAAAGTCTCTTTATTGAAAACAAAAACCAATACTTATAGTGTATCTGAACAAAAAGATAAAAAATAGACATGGGCCTTCAAAACAGTTTGGGCAAAAAAAAAATTATAAATAAAAAAATAGAACATATTTATTATGGGCCTTCAAATTAATCTGGGCCTTCAGCAACAATTAATAGTCTTGATAGTGTCTCTGCCTCTGGGCCTTCATCCTACATTTAGATGAGTTCAGTATAAAGCGACCTAATTCAATGAGCACATTAGACTGCCAACAGAAAATTGATATGGGCTTAATGAGCGAAAACTAGTTTGGCCCATTAGGGGATAATGGGAACCCTAATAGGTTAAGACCTAAGATGGTTATGGTCCCCAATACACCAAATCAAGAAACAGTTTCTCCTCTCCCCATCTGAAGAGAAAATGAAGGTCCCATAAGGAAGAAGGTGATTTGGTTGAGGAAGGTCATTAAACCAATTGTTCGTGATCGTTGTATGATTCCACTGCGTGTTAATCAAGCTCTATGGATCCAGGTATTCCTTAAAACCTCTTGATAATATGACGTAATGTGTTTTGCTGCTCATTTGATATTTTATAAGGTTTATTAAAAATTTCAATAAATATGTGTATGGTAAATGAAAAAGTGAGACAAACAACAACTATAGAAATAAGTAACAAAGAGAATTGAGTTCTAGTCACAAAAGGGATCTTCGAGTAGCTTTACAAAGAAATAAAAGAATCTATCTGATTCCTATGCCACAGGTAACAATCCGTAAGTTATAGCACATGGTGTATAATAATATTTCAAATATTGACTACAAAGTTATACCAAACATGCAGAAACTGCAAGTTGAGAGAAAATTAAAGATGAAAAGGAAGGGGAAAAAACATACTTTTCATGGATTGTTACCAGCAGAAACAACATACATGTCAAGTTTTCCTATAGGTATTCCAATGCCCTAAACTCCAAGGTGACCCAAGCCAAGAATACGACTACCATCTGTTAAGACAATCATGTCTACCTAAAACAAGGAAACAAGATAGTTATAACCAATAATAAATCAGGGTAGAGAGGAAGTTTGCTACTCACTAAACCATAAAGGTCCTAAATTATGGCAAGGCATGTATGTGCATAGCAATTGAACTGTAACCCAATTACCAAAATATTTTTCATTGAAGTCAGTTATGTAGAAGCAAATGACTTTGATGTTTTGATGATGATCGTGATGATTTGATGCAAATGCGCTTCTCAAGTTTAATTCAAGACAATGATTCAAGAGTACAAGACACAACATCAAGATGATCACTAGTATTTTAGGAAAGGAATTCCTAATTGAAATAGCGAAAGGTTTGGCCAAGAAATTTAAGTTAAAAAGTTTTTTTCAAGAGATTTACTCTCTGGTAATCGATTACTAGAGGATGTAATAGGTTACCAGTGGCAAAAAATGGTTTACAACAGCTATTAAAATTTGAATTCAAATTTTAGACTGTGTAATCGATTACACAATATTGGTAATCGATTACCAACAGTTAATAAACGTTTTAATTCAAATTTTAAAACCTGTAATCGATTACACAAATCCTGTAATCGATTACCAGAGGAGATTTTCAGAAAATTATTTCTAAGAGTCACATCTTTTCAAATGGTTTTTACATGGCCACCAAAGGTCTATTTATATGTGACTTGCAACACGAATTTGCTCAGAGTTTTTCATAACAAAAAGTCTTATTCTCTCAAAGAGCAAAAACATTTTATCCTCTTAAGAATTCCTTGGTCATTACACTTGCAATTCAATAAGGAAATAATTGAGTGCTCAGATTGTACAATCTATCTCTTTCAAGAGAGATTTATTCTTCTTTTCTTTCTAAATTCTCAAAGGGGATAGAGAGACCGAGGTTCTCTTGTTGTAAAGAAATCTGAACACAAAGGAAGGATTGTCCTTGTGTGTTTAGAACTTGTAAAAGGATTTTACAAGATAGTGGAACTCTCAAGCGGGTTGCTTGGGGACTAGACGTAGGCACAAGGGTGTGGCCGAACCAGTATAAAACTGAGTTTGCACTTTCTCTTCCCTTAAACTCGTTTATTTATTATTGCTTTATATTTATATTCAGATTGTTCTATTTGAATCATTATTTAAGAGTTCATTTTTAAGGGAACTTGTAACTTGCATTGAAATTGAAGTAGAATTTTAATTGGGGAAATAGTTTGCAATATCTTAATTCAACCCCCCTTCTTAAGATATCTGAGTGTCTAACAAGTGGTATCAGAGCTTCATTCTTGTATAAAGTTTACAAGCTTCAAGATTAATGGCCTCAACAAACTTCTTATTTCCAGAAGGAAATTCAATCAGTAGACCTCCAATCTTTAATGGAGAGGGTTACCACTACTGGAAAACCCGAATGCAAATTTTTATTGAGGCAATAGACTTAAACATTTGGGAAGCCATAGAAATAGGGCCTTATATACCCACCACAGTAGAAAGAACCACAATAGATGGAAGCACGACAATAGAAAAACCTAGCGATAGATGGTCTGAAGAGGATAGAAGACGAGTACAATATAATTTAAAAGCCAAAAAAATAATTACATTTGCCCTAGGAATGGATGAATATTTCAGGGTTTCAAATTGTAAGAGTGCTAAGGAAATGTGGGACACTCTACAAGTAACACATGAAGGCACAACAAATGTTAAAAGATCTAGGATAAACACACTAACTCATGAATATGAACTAATTAGGAGGAATGCAAATGAAAGCATTCAAGACATGCAAAAGAGGTTCACACATATAGTAAATCATCTTGCAGCCTTAGGGAAAGATTTTCAAAATGAAGATCTCATAAACAAAGTATTAAGATGTTTAAGCAGAGAATGGCAACCTAAAGTAATAGCCATTACTGAATCAAGAGATTTATCTAACATGACTCTTGCTACTCTATTTGGAAAGTTACAGGAACACGAAATGGAATTGTTGAGATTAAATCAACATGAAGAAAATGACAAGAAAAAGAAGGGAATTGCTCTTAAAGCCTCATCTTCAATCCAAGAAGAAAGTGATAAGGAAATTGATCTAGATGAAGATGATGATCTTAGCCTTTTTGTAAAAAGGTTCAACAAGTTTTTGAAAGTCAGAGGAAGTCAAAGGCGACCAAATTTTAAATCTAAAAGAAGGACATAAATTTCATCTTCTACTCCAAAATGCTTTGAATGCAATCAACCTGGACATCTGAGGGTTGATTGTCCTATCTTCAAGAAAAAGATGGAGAAATCTGAAAAGAAAAATTTTAGTGAAAAGAAAATGAAGAAAGCTTACATCACATGGGATGACAATGATATGGAATCTTCTGAAGATTCAGAAAATGAAGAGATAAACCTCTGTCTAATGGCTAAAAGTTATGAAAGCGATGAAGAGGTAACATCTTCAAATAACTTATCCATTTCTTTTGATGAATTACAAGATGCATTTGCTGATTTGCATAAAGAGTCAATCAAACTTGCAAAGTTAGTTTCATCTTCTAAGAAAACAATTTCAGATTTAGAAAATGAAATTTCAAAATTAAATAAAGAATTAGATCATCTTAGAAGTAAAGTCTTAATTTCTAAATCAAATGAAAAAGTTTATATCTCTACTATTTCTGACAAGAAAATATCTGATTCATGTAGTTGTTGTGGGAAATATGAAAAAGAAATTAAAGATTTGAAAAACTCACTTGCAAAATTTTCTTTTAGTAAAAATAATTTCGATGTCATATTAGGAAAACAAAGATGTGTCTCTAATAAGGCTGGAATAGGATATAAACCTGAAAAACAACAAAAATTTCATAAAAACCTCTTTGCTTCCACACAAAAATATAATTCTAGTTCTATCACTTGTTTTTATTGTGGAAGAAAAGGGCATGGCACATCTACTTGTTATTTTAAGAAAAAACTGCAACAACATTAAAATGATATGGGTCCCAAAAGGATCTTCAGTCTACACTAACACACAAGGACCCAATAAAGTTTAGGTACCTAAGTCAAAAACTTGATCATGTAGGTGTCTTTGAGGAAGGAATGGTACATAGATAGCGGATGTTCAAAACATATGACTGGAGATGCATCAAAGTTTACACATATCTCTCCCAAGAAAAACGGGCATGTAACTTATGGTGACAACAACAAAGGTAGAATTCTTGGAGTTGGTAAAATAGGTACAAATTCTTCAAACTCCATTAAAAATGTTCTACTTGTTTAAGGTCTTAAGCACAACCTACTTAGTGTTAGTCAATTATGTGACAAAGGCTATCTAGTATCATTTAATTCTCAAAAATGTCTTATAGAAGATAAGCATGACACTAATATAAAGCATGTAGGATATAGAATCAACAATGTATATATGATAGACTTAAGCCTAAAACTAGATAACAATCATTGTTTTCTTAGCAAAGATGATGATCCATGGTTATGGCATAAAAGAATTGCTCACATAAACATGGATCACTTAAACAAATTAATTTCAAAAGATTTAGTAGTTGGTTTGCCTAAATTAAAATTTGAAAAAGATAGACTATGTGATGCATGTCAAAAGGGAAAACAAACTAGAGTCTCATTCAAACCCAAAAATATTGTTTCAACTACTCAACCCTTACAATTATTGCATATGGATTTATTTGGTCCATCTAGAACTATGCGTTTTGGAGGAAATTACTATGCTCTTGTCATAGTTGATGATTTCTCTAGATATACATGGACATTATTCATTACTCATAAAAGTGATGCATTCCAAACATTTAGGAAACTTGCTAAAGTTATACAAAACAAGAAAAATCTTAAGATTGCATCCATTAGAAGTGATCATGGGGGTGAGTTTGAAAACAAAGATTTTGAATTATTTTGTGATGAACAAGGTATTGAACATAATTTTTCTGCACCTAGAACCCCTCAACAAAATGGAGTTGTTGAGAGGAAAAATAGGTCATTGGAAGAAATTGCTAGAACTTTATTAAATGATACTTCTCTTCCAAAATATTTTTGGGCTGAAGCCGTCAATACTGCATGTTACATCATGAATAGGGCCTTAATAAGACCCATTTTAAAGAAAACCCCATAAGAGTTATATAATGGTAGAAAACCTAATATTTCACATCTTCATGTTTTTGGTTGCAAATGCTTTGTGCTTAATAATGGTAAAGATAATCTAGGAAAATTTGATGCAAAATCTGATGAAGGCATCTTTCTTGGATATTCATTGCAAAGTAAAGCATATAGAATATATAACAAAAGAACTATGAGTATTGAAGAATCTATTCATGTTTCTTTTGATGAATCTAATGCTATTATGTCAAGAAAGAATATACTAGATGATATTGTAGAATCTTTAGAACAAATTCATATTCACGGACAAGATTCTAAAGGAAAAGGGAAAGGAAGCAATGAAGATCCTCAAGAAGAAGCCAAATCAAATGATGAACTTCCAAAAGAATGGAAAGCCTCAAAAGATCATCCCCTCGACAACATTATTGGTGATATCTCAAAAGGGGTAACAACTAGACATTCTCTTAAAGAATTATGCAATAATATGGCTTTTGTATCTATGATTGAACCTAAAAATATAAAAGAAGCCATAATAGATAATAATTGGATAATTGCTATGCAAGAAGAACTAAATCAATTTGAGAGAAACAATGTGTGGGAACTTGTTGAGAAACCTAAAAACTATCCCATCATAGGAACAAAATGGGTATTTAGAAATAAGTTAGATGAACATGGCATAATCATTAGAAGCAAGGCTAGATTAGTTGCAAAAGGATATAATCAAGAAGAAGGTATAGATTATGAAGAAACATATGCTCCAGTTGCTAGATTAGAAGCCAATAGAATGCTCTTAGCGTATGCATCCATAATGAATTTTAAGCTTTATCAAATGGATGTTAAAAGTGCTTTTCTTAATGGCTTAATTCAAGAAGAAGTATATGTTGAACAACCACCAGGTTTTGAAATATTGGATAAGCCAAATCATGTCTATAAATTGAAAAAGGCTTTATATGGCTTGAAACAAGCCCCTAGGGCTTGGTACGAGCGTCTAAGTAAGTTCCTTTTAGAAAAGGACTTCTCTAGAGGAAAAGTAGATACTACTCTTTTCATAAAGAGAAAATCACATGATATTTTATTAGTTCAAATTTATGTTGATGATATTATTTTTGGATCCACTATTGAATTATTGTGCAAGGAATTCTCTCATGACATGCAAAGTGAGTTTGAAATGTCAATGATGGGAGAACTTAATTTCTTTCTTGGACTGCAAATTAAACAAACCAAGGATGGTATCTTTGTCAATCAATCCAAGTATTGCAAAGAGTTAATTCACAAATTCGGCATGGAAAATGCTAAGAACATGGCTACACCAATGACCACTGCTTGCTATCTAGATATAGATGAAACTGGTCAGTCAATAGATGTTAAGCAATATCGAGGTATGATCGGATCACTTCTTTATTTATCTGCTAGCAGACCTGATATAATGTTTAGTGTGTGTATGTGTGCTAGATTTCAATCAAATCCTAAACAATCACATCTTAGTGTTGTTAAAAGAATCATAAGATATTTAGTAGGCACTATGAACATAGGTTTATAGTATCCTAGAAATTCTACATGCACCTTAATTGGATATTCTGATTCAGACTTTGCCGGTTCTAAAACAGATAGAAAGAGCACAAGTGGAACTTGTCAGTTCATTGGATATGCTCTAGTTTCTTGGCATAGTAAGAAACAAAATAGTGTTGCTTTATCCACTGCAGAAGCGGAATATATTTCTGCCGGCAGTTGTTGTGCACAAATCTTATGGATGAAGCAACAACTTTCTGACTATGGAATCCTTCTTGACCATATACCTATTAGATGTGATAATACGAGTGCGATAAATCTTTCCAAAAATCCAGTTCAACACTCTAGAACTAAACATATAGAAATTAGGCATCATTTTCTAAGAGATCATGTTCTAAAGGGAGATTGTGTGTTAGAGTTTGTTGATACCAAGAATCAACTTGCTGATATCTTCACAAAACCTCTCCCCAAAGAAACATTCTTCTCTATTAGAAGGGAATTAGGCCTCTTAGATGTTAGTGATTTAGATAAATAAGGATTGATTGATTGAATTATTTTTATGATTGATTGTTTGTGTTAAGTATGTTACTTTGCTTGATTTTGTTTAAATTCTTGTTATTATGATGGCTTGATGCATTATTGTGTGTTTAATGTTTGAATGATTGAATTAAATACATTAGTAGTGATGATTGATAGTATTAGATGTATTTAGCATAGACATAGGTAATTTTTAGAGGAACTAGCCTAGTTTATGCTCTGGTAATCGATTACCATTCAGTGTAATCGATTACACAAGAACAGGCAGCCTGTAATCAATTACAACATCCTGTAATCGATTACCTGAAGGATTACTACTCCTGTAATTGATTACCACACCTTCTAATCGATTACATCTCATCCTCCTCTATAAATACCTACGAAACCAGTCACGCTGCGCAGCCTCACTCTCTCCCTCGTGCCTCTTTCATCCCTAATCTTCAAATCCTCATATCTTCCTCAATTCTTCACCAAAACACGTCCCGTAAAGCCCAATCTTCCTCATTTTCACTCCTCTTTCGATTTCACCAATTGAAATTCACTAAAACTTTATCAAATGGCAGAATCGTCGAAGAAGAGAAAGGGATCCTCCTCCACCACCGCTACTGCTGGCCATCGCTGCCACGGACCATCTGAAGCACCCGCAGCACCTATCCATCCTTCCTTATCATCTCCAAGATCATCCACTCTGTTTTCTTCCAATGATCAACATCTACGGTACCTTTCTCAATTTTCTTCTAGGATCATTTTAGACCTTAAGTACCTAGACATAGATTTCTTAAATGATGAGACATTTGATTGTTATCAAGTGTTTCAAAATTCTGGCTTGGTTGATTTCATGTCTTTAAAATTGCCTTATTATTCTGAACTTGTCAAAGTCTTTTACAGTAATTTAAAAATTTAGGATGGCATTATTTCTTTTGAGGTGCATGGTATTTCCATGATCATTAATCAATCATTGTTCTTTTCTTTGACAAAATTACCCAGTCAAGGTGCACCTTTTGAGGGGACCATTGTTGATGACTAGAAATTTGATTATTCTAGTCACGATGCTTGCCGTATGGTTTGTAATGACCAAGCTGAAATGACCGGCAGATTGCTGGCCGGATCATTGACATTTGATAATCACATCATGCACTATATTATTGTTAGAATTTTGCTTCCCCGATTTTCAAATTTGGCTCAAGCCTCTGAGGAGGACTTGATTTTGATGTGGGCTTTCCTTACCGGTTGTCAGATCGACTGGGCTCACTTGGTTCGGTACCGAATGCATAAGGCATTACGGGCCGATGCACCTCTCCCTTACCCTCAATTGGCCACTCTGTTTCTCTGTCATTTTCAAATTCCGCTTGATGATGAACCTTTTGTTCAAGTCAAGCGTTCCTTTGCTATTGGTGCTGGTGCGGTCACTTCTTTTGGATACCGTAAGGATCGGAATGGTCAATGGCTGAAGAAAGATGCACTTCCTTCACAAGATGAGCGTACTTCTTCTCCTCCTCCTTAGCGAGATGATTCAGCCCTTATGACTGTAGTTCTTTCCGAGTTATGGGCTCTTTGTACTTATGTTGGTGAACGTTTTGACTCTTTGGATAATCGCTTTGCTGGAATGGATATCCGTCTCACACAGATTGAAGAAGATGTGGGTTATATTTGTCAAAGCTTCGATCTTCCACCACCACCTCCACCTTCTTAGAGTTTAGTTTCTAATTTTCTTTTAAGCCGTGTATTTTGGCTATGGTATTTAAGTTATCATTTTCTGCACTTTATTTATCATTTGGTATTTGGACTTTAGTCTTTTATGATTAGATTCTATGTGGTTTAGAATTATGACTGTTTGGATTATATTTTGATTATGACTTATTTATGATTTGCTCAAGTTTGGTTGTGACTTTTGATTGATCTTTGTCCACTTCATTCTCTTATCTAATATTGATTCCCATGAACTTTGGCTTTTTGATGTTGCCAAAGGGGGAGAAAAATGGGGTGGTAGAGAAGCTTAGAAAAAGCTTAGAAATCAAGTGATCATCAATTCCAAAACATAGGGGGAGTGAACGCAATATATTATGCATATACATTTCTTGTATCTTGATTTCAGGAATTAAATTGTCATCATCAAAAAGGGGGAGATTGTAGAAGCAAATGACTTTGATGTTTTGATGCTGATCGTGATGATTTGATGCAAATGCGCTTCTCAAGTTTAATTCAAGACAATGATTCAAGAATACAAGACACAACATCAAGATGATCACTAGTATTTTAGGAAGGGAATTCCTAATTGAAATAGCAAAAGGTTTGGCCAAGAAATTTAAGCTAAAAAGTTTTTTTCAAGAGATTTACTCTCAAGTAATCGATTACCAGAGGATGTAATCGATTACCAGTGGCCAAAAATGGTTTACAACAGCTATTAAAATTTGAATTCAAATTTTAGACTTTGTAATCGATTACACAATATTGGTAATCGATTACCAGCAGTTAATAAACGTTTTAATTCAAATTTGAAAACCTGTAATCGATTACACAAATCCTATAATCGATTACCAGAGGAGATTTTCAGAAAATTATTTCTAAGAGTCACATCTTTTCAAATGGTTTTTACATGGCCACCAAAGGTCTATTTATATGTGACTTGCAACACGAATTTGCTCAGAGTTTTTCATAACAAAAAGTCTTATTCTCTCAAAGAGAAAAAACATTTTATCCTCTTAAGAATTCCTTGGTCATTACACTTGCAATTCAATAAGGAAATAATTGAGTGCTCAGATTGTATAATCTATCTCTTTCAAGAGAGATTTATTCTTCTCTTCTTTCTAAATTCTCAAAGGGGATAGAGAGACTGAGGGTCTCTTGTTGTAAAGAAATCTGAACACAAAGGAAGGATTGTCCTTGTGTGTTCATAACTTGTAAAAGGATTTTACAAGATAGTGGAACTCTTAAGCGGATTGCTTGGGGACTAGACGTAGGCACAAGGGTGTGGCCGAACCAGTATAAAACTGAGTTTGCACTTTCTCTTCCCTTAAACTCGTTTATTTATTATTGCTTTATATTTATATTCAGATTGTTCTATTTGAATCATTATTTAAGAGTTCATTTTTAAGGGAACTTGTAACTTGCATTGAAATTGAAGTAGAATTTTAATTGGAGAAATAGTTTGCAATATCTTAATTCAACCCCCCTTCTTAAGATATCTGAGGCCACTTGTCTAACAAGTTAAAGTGAGAAGAAATAAAGTAACCACAATCACAACTAGATACCTCAATCACTAGAAAATATTGATTTCAAAGTAATAGGTATACTTGAAGCAAATATTGATTTCCATGATTAAGATTGATAGTCTAATACTCTAATACATGAGTGGAAAATGACTTTGTTGGATGCTCTGTGAATTGTTTGAAATAAAATGAATAACATAAGCTACAAAATGAATAAATTAGTCATACTTATCACTGATCAAAGGTTAAAGAAAAATAAACAGATAGGCTTGGGCTCTTGTAAAGTATCCAATACCCAGACCCATACTAGTGAATGATAACAAGAAAGAATGTCCAACTCCCATTCCCATCTTGCTCGAGTCATTGCTATTTATCTGGGGAAAAATCACTCCAAACATGAATTCCAGTCACTAATTAATACAAAAATCTTAAATACTTAAAATCGCAAGAGAAAATCTAGAAAAAAATGACAAGTTCGCTAACCAGAACATCAATTAAGAGAAGCTAAACACTGTAGTTGTAAGCTTTTTCCCTGTGTCAATTGAGCTTCGATCTCAACACGCCCAGGTATTATATGTCTAGGACCAGCCTTGATAGAGTGCTTTAATAAACTATTCCTTGCTTTTCAGACCAAAATAGTATTAGTCACTAGCATTTGCCAAGTCACCATTCAGCTTAAGCAATGATATTGGATCCTGTAGTAATTTGCGAGTTAGTGTTGGACAAGTGGCCTCAATAACTTAAGACAGGGGAGTGAATTAAGTCTTACAAGTCCCACTAACAAACTTTTAACCCCCTTCTAAATAATAAGCTCAAAACGTAGAAGAAGAAGCAGCAATCAATTTAATAATGTTCTTTAAACATGCTAGACAAAATTGATTGCAATAACATAAATGAGATAAGGGAAGAGAGAAATGCAAATAGATTTGAAGTTCAGGAAAAGACAACCAGACTCTTGATTACAATTGACTTTCTGAGAAGAACAGAAAGATTATTCTCTTTTAGAGTGGATAATATAATTTGAAGTTCCTGGATGAACTCTCAATAGATTTGCAAGTGTTTGCCCAAGAGTTGTTGAGAGAGCATTTGACAATGAAGTTCTCTTGGAATTATCTCTCTATTGCTTTTTGAAATCAGACACACATATATATAGGCCCTTCGTGCCTTTCCAAAATGGTTTGAAGAGATGTGCCTTTTCAAAAAGCTTTTTCTGAATTTTTTCATTGGTAATCAATTACAGATTTCTGGTAATCGATTACACAGTTATATTTTGAAGGGTCATAACTTTTGAATTTGAATTTCAAGAGTTCCGTTGCTGGTAATCGATTACAAACATCTGGTAATCGATTACAGGTTCAAAATTCAAATTCAAAACCCATTTTAACAGCTATTTTTCAAAATTGTCTTCTGGTAATCGATTACTAGAACCTTGGATGTCTTGGAAACACTTTGTTTTGAGGCAAGGCTTGATCTTGAGTTAATCTTGAAGCAAGGCTTTGTTTGTTGAAGCAACCTTGCATTAATCTTGAAGCAATGTTTATCCTTTGAAGCAACCTTGTTTGATTCTTCTTTGGCATCATCAAAATCATGTATTCATACATTCACATTCTCTCCCTTTTTGATGATGACAATCATTATCAAGTGATTTCTTTTCAGCATCATCAAAACATGCATGATTCACAGTTAGTTTTTTTAGAATATACAAAAAAAACATGTATTAGAAACATTGATATTTGATCACCTTTTGGAAACAAAGCATGTCCTCAAATGTAAATTTCTCTTGAACTTGAGGGCCCATGAATTAGAAAAAATCCACGTTTTCCAGCAGATTGAATTTGTTTATGCATCAATTTTAGGAATCCTTCCACCTATAGCATACAACATTAAGGAAAACTTTGTGATAACAAATGATCATGCACATAATTAACGCTATAAACCAAAAACCTCCCCTGTGTTTCATTGTGTTTAGTTAGCAAGCTTTTCTTTAGTAGATCCCTCGTGAAAGATTTGACATCCTCAAGTTCATTTTCCCCACAGAAAATAAGGTTTGAGGCCCTGCACATTGAGGAAAACTTTGTGATAACAAATGATCATGCACATAATTAACGCTATAAACCAAAAACCTCCCTTGTGTTTCAGTGTGTTTAGTTAGCAAGCTTTTCTTTAGTAGATCCCTCGTGAAAGATTTGACATCCTCAAGTTCATTTCCCCACAGAAAATAAGGTTTGAGGCCCTGCACATTGAAAGCATTGTAGTTGAAAACTGTTCGGGTTCCTTTTCAACTCGTGTTCTAATCTCTTCATCATCAAGAAACCAACGAAACAGTACTGCATATTGCATTAATTGGGGAACTTTAATGAGTAAATTTTTATATGGCATCATGGAACAGCTAGAGTCAGGTATTTGGTGCAAAATCAAGTTCCTTTAATGATTGTTTTCACGCTTGACACATCAATCAAGCCAGGCATTACAACAACATCTCCATAATCAATTATTTTTTCTTACGTAGACTTCCTCTTCTTACCAACACCACTTACACCCATCAAGGCTGTGAGAACACCAGGTCTAAATGCACCACTAACACCTTTCAAAAACACCATTCTGTCCTCTGTTACACCTTGATTCTTCATTTCCTGCCATACTAAAAAATTAGACTTTAACTTTTTTATAAACCTTACCACCAAATTAGGAAACAAGTTTAATGAGTCAACAAACGCCAGATCACCAATGTTGTTATTAGCTCTATGATGAATTGAAAGACTTCAGCTGGTACCTCGTTATCCAGATTGCATTGAAGTATGTTGAAAATGATACTTATCAAGAGGAAAAGCATAATATATAGAAGGCAGCGTAAGTTTTGAAAGGGTAGCATGTAACTTCTGATTCATACTGCCCACCATTATCAGGATAAAAGAGAAAACTCAAACAATTCCTGTTTAAATAAAACTTCTCCAAACTGAAACAAAATATACCAAGTACAAATAAATCAAATTGACAAACTCAATGACAAATTAACCAAAAGTAGAGGCACTGTTCTAGGGAAGGAAAAACAAAAACAAGAAAGAAACTGAATACTTATAGCCAGTTCCAAGATACAATCAGTTCCAATGATACGGGTACCACCTGTGACTTTTAACCACATTTGCAGAAAAACATAGCAATAGCTAATAAAGATGAAATTATAAATAGACTAACAAGTAACAAGTAACAACAATCAGAAATAAGATTAACACACTATTAGCCAATTAGAAAGCATAGGAAACAAATGTGGCTCGACCTGGTAATTTAGATATTTATAAGTTCAAATTCAATCACAAGTACAAGGAATCCTTAGTGAAAATGTTACATATCACTCCAGTTTCTTGGTTGACACAAGTCATGTGTTAAACAAGATGAACAACAAAAAATCATCATATCAATATATTGTTTTGGCATACTCTACTGGTTCCACTTAACAACTAGAAAGCAGTACATACATCCTTGGTAAGGAATTAATTTATTAAAAAATACTAGTGGTGATAAAAGTAATTCAGATAATGACAAAGTAAAAAAGTATATTGGAAAGATGATATGGATTTAATTACTTGAAAATATTAACCTATATATTTTAAACCATGCTACCTCTAAATTACATGGTTCCGTAAGAAAAAAAGACTCCAAAGGAAAATGGTATTGCCCATAAGGTCATGACCATTTAGTTGCCAAAGCAATGTTCTTGGAAATCAAACCCCTAGTACCCACCTACCTTCCATTCTGATTGAACTATAATCAGTTCCCAGATGACATACATAAACACCAAAGTTTGCTAACATAAGTTAACAAGGATGAAGTGTATTTTCGATAGAAATAGAGAAGCATACATAGAGATCATCCGTAGACTCATAAATTTCTATAAAAATAGTAAGTTAGATAATTTTGCATAGAGGTTTTCATAGTAACAGAACTTTTCCAAAGAACATAACACCCTACACCAGGGGGCCCAATAATTGTCCAGTCTAGGTCTGGATGTAGATATCATCAGCATCATCCATTCCATAACTAACAGTTCCATCTCCAATTCTCTTCTCACCTCTCTCAAGCTCTTCCAATAATTTGAAGTTCCTAGGAATTACATACATAGACAAAAAAGTTTAACTGGGTGCAAATTACAAATTTAAAACAAAGTTAAGATAAAAGATGAGCACAATCAATGATAAGTAACATTTACAGGTAAATTGAAAAAAAGGAGCATATGCAAAAACATTAAATTGCATCATAAGTATATATTTGATCACTTCTGAATATATGAGTTCACATAGGTCCCAATTGACCTGTATAATCAATAAATAATCATTACCATCTCATTAGCTGCCTCATGGAATCATTGTAAACACAGTTCTATCACACAAGAAAATAAGTGCCATATAACCTACTTACCACCTCTCTAGATTTTGGTAGAAGACCTTGCCATTTTGGAATTGCATGTGCACACTCTACATAAGCTGCATTTGTCCCTGTACCAAGAATCACTCTAGCAATGACATCCCGATTGTTGAATCTAGCTCTAGCAATAGTTCCAACTATGTCATTAACCTACATCACATCACCAAGTTAGGTTTTGTCTCTAGTTTAAGGCCTTAACTAACCAAGAAATTTAAAAGAAAAAGAAAATGAAACTCCAAAATTCATTAATCCAATTTATTTTGTCAAGTAAATAGTCACTTTTGTCTCTCAATGTGTAATTCGCTAACAAATGTATCTTTGAAAGATGAAAGTGTAGAAAGTGCGATAAATATATTTGGTCGTTAACTTCCATTTGTTACCGTTAATAAAATAGCCTACGTGGTATGGAGGGACAAACATGTCACTGAAATGATTGCCAAAGTCAATTGCTAGCATAGGGACTTATTTGTTATAATATTTTTTTGACTTTTCGTCTTTTCACTATGCTGACAAATGCGTCCCTGAAAGATGAAAATACAAAATTTAGTCCCCAAAGTATAAAAAATGTGACAAATATATTTGGGCGTTAATAATAGATTGTGACTAATTATTATTATTATTATTATGTGTGTGTAATTTACTTCTCCTATTTATTTAGTACTTATGTAATATATTTTTTAAATTACCTTTTAATATATATATATTAATTATTTTTATTTTCTTGTCAAACCTTAATATTTGCTGTTAAAAAAAATTGTATCTTATATCTTATAATTTTATCAAATTTCTACTAAATTTCTCACTTTTAATATTTAAAATTATTCCATATCCCAATTCCAACTTAAGTATCATAATATTTAGATTGAAAATAATACATTGAGAGTTTTGAGTAGAAAAAACATAACAGGCCGCAAGACCAAATTTTTTTTTATTTTTTTAAAAAAAGAATTTAATCAACTATTTTTTTTTTAAAAAAGTATCAAAAAATTTAAACTAGATAAAGCTAAAGTGAAATTATAAGCCTTTTTCTTAATCAATAAAATGTATATATATACCTCAAATATGAAAAATTCTCTTCGATAAACCTTCTGTGCTTCTGCTCGAGACAACACTTATTATACATAATATGAATGAAATAAAAACAATTACTAACAAATAAAGAACCCAAATAAATTTAAATAAAAAACTAATACAGAGATTAACTTCAAAACAAAAAAAAAACTAATACAGAGATTTATTATTTTGTCTTTGGGATGTAGAATTGTATCTCAAGCCGATTTAGGGGTTACAACGACATTACATTCTATTTGACATACTATGACAGAGTACGTAATAAAGATTAATAATTAATTGAAGAAACAAAAAATTCAAGAAATAAAAGGTTTTCATTTTTTTAAAATGGTAACTCAATTTTTTTATATCATAAAACTAAAGAAATTTATTTTATTTGGAAAATAAGTAGTTATATTGATTAATTAAAAAACTAATTAACAATTTGATAGATGGATAAGTAGATAAATAATCAAAGTATAAGAGTTCAAATCTTAAGCCGTATTTTACTGTTTTTTTAATCCAATTTTTCCTAGTTTCTCTCCTATACAATTCATTATTAACGTCTGGATATATTTGTCTCATTTTTTATACTTTCGGGGACTAAATTTTGTATTTTCATCTTTCAAGGACGCAGTTGTCAGCGGAATAGGAAGACGAAAAGTTAAAAAAATATTATGACAAATATGCCCATGTGCTGGCAATTCACGATGATAATCATTTCAGTGACAAATCTGTCCCTCCGTGTCACATAGGCTATTTTATTAGCTGTGACGGACAGAAGTTAACAGTCAGATATATTTGTCGCACTTTTTACACTTTTAGGGATTAAATTTTGCATTTTCATCTTTCAAAGACACATTTGTCAGCGAATTACACATTGAGGGACAAAAGTGACTATTTACCCGTTTTTTGCCATATACAAACTGAAAATTATTCTCAAAGCCAGACTTTAGGGGGGAAAGAAAACAAGTTATAAAGAAAGTAATGCAAAACTGACTAGAGCTACAACACGGATATCCAGGCCAATTTTTTCTAATGACTTGGTTAGTCCTCCCACCACATCTTCTCCAACCTACAAACAACCCAAACAAAATCAATAAATGAGTAATTGTCACAATACCCTGCTCAATTAAAGAGTGGGGATTAAAGAGAAAATTGTAAGAAGGGGGATGTGAAAAGAGTTCATGTGATATACATTTGTGTCTTGTGAACTATAAGAGGTTAGCATAGTAATATATGGACTCAAAAAGTACAATGCAATAAAACTAGTGTATGCACTAAAAGAGACAGAATAGTCATGCATGCATGTATCTCGATTATGCATCATAATCATGATTAAAATGAGATGAGAAAAAGACAGAATGGCAAGGCAAGCACTACTAAAAAATTTCTTTTTTATGACACGCATTCTAAGACAGTTATACGTAACCGTCTTAAAATGTCACGCGGTGACAGTTTTGTAATTAAGAAGAATAATTTTTTTTTATGACACACATTCTAAGATGGTTTTATGGAACCGCCTTAGAATATACTGGGGGGAACATAAACAACAACGGGTTTATCTATAAAAACGTCGTATTTTTTATTCCCCTAATTACATAATTGTCACTGTTCGTGTACTTTAAATTGAAAAATCACCCACTTCCGCGACGAGCTCCACACCATCCTCGGCTGTCGCAACAACCTCGCCCTGCCGCGCGTATTCATTGGTGGCATCTACATTGGCGGAGTTGACGACGTCTGCCAGCTCCACGATAGCGGCGAGCTCCACTGGCTCATTGAACGCCTCCGCGCTGCAACTGTTGGATCGAGTGGCCTCAGAATAATTAAGAAGGGGGGGGTTGAATTAATTATTCCTAAACCTTTACTAATTAAAAATTACCCTTTTAAGGCTTTTACTAAATTGTTAAGAGAATGAGGAGTAGAAGAGAAACTTAACAGAAAGTAAAAGCGGAAATTAAATGCACAACGAAAAGTAAAAGAGTAAGGAAGAAGGAAACAAACACACAAGAGTTTTTATACTTGTTCGGTAACAACCCGTGCCTACCTCCAGTCCCCAAGCGACCTGCGGTCCTTGGGATTTCTTTCAACCTTGTAAAAATCCTTTTACATGCAAAGATCCACAAGGGATGTACCCTCCCTTGTTCTGTTTGAACCTAGTGGATGTACCCTCCACTAGAACTGATCCTCAAGAGATGTATCCTCTCTTGTTCTCAGTCAAACCCAAGTAGATGTACCCTCTACTTGTACCACAAAGGATGTACCCTCCAATGTGTTAAGACAAAGATCTCAGGCTGTTAAACCTTTGATACTTTGTGAATGGGGATACAAAAGAATTCTCAGGCGGTTAAACCTTTGAACGCTTTGTATTAGGGAATGGGAAGAATCAAAAGAATTCTCAGACTGTGTCGTTTTGAATTCTTTGACAAGGGAGAAGGGAGACACAAAAGAATTCAGGCGGTTAGTCCTTGGCGAATTCTTTTTGGCAAAGGGAGAAGAGAATGAAAAGGATGAATAGCACAAGTTTTCAAGGTTTAGAAAACCAAAAAACTTCAGAAAGCTTTTGGTACAAAGAAGAAGAAGAAGTTCAAAGAGATTCAAAGAGATTCAAGGCTTGTAAAGGATTGATTAGAAAAGTGTTCAAGATTGTTGTTAGAAAGATTTATTTAAAATGCAAAACAAAGCCTTGCTTTTATAGACTCTTCATGTCTGGTCAAGAAGGCCATTCAGAAGAGTTATAACTTTTAGAAAAACTTAAAACCCATTTGAAAGAGTCAAAACCTTTTTGAAGAGTTACATCTTTAGATTTTTCAGAAACAAACACTAGTAATCGATTACCAAATATGTGTAATCGATTACACAAAGCTTTTGAGTGAAACAATGTGACTCTTCACTTTTAAATTTGAATTTCAACGTTCAAGGACACTGGTAATCGATTACCAAAACATTGTAATCGATTACAGCCTTTTGAAAATATTTGGAACATTGTAAATTCAGTTTGAAAACTTTTTCAAACTCATTTTGCTACTGGTAATCGATTACAACAATATGGTAATCGATTACCAGAGAGTAAAAACTCTTTGGTAAAGGTTTTGTCAAAAACTCATGTGCTATTCAAAGTTTTGAAAAAACTTTTTAATACTTATCTTGATTGAGTCTTTTCTTCATTCTTGAATCTTGAGTCTTGAATCTTGATCTTGATTCTTGAATCTTGAGTCTTGAATCTTGATCTTGATTCTTGAGATCTTGAATCTTGAATCTTGATTCTTGATTGTAGACTTTCTTCTTGAGTCTTGAATTCTTCTTGATTCTTGAACTCTTGACTTGTTCTTGATTCACTTGAGATGTTCTTTGATTCACTTGAGTTGTTCTTTGATCTTTTGAGCTTTTTGTTCATCACCTTTGTCATCATCTTTTGTTGTCATCATTGTTATCATCAAAACACCTTTGAATCATTGTTGATTCATCATGAAGCTTTGCTTCCACACCAACCAGAACAGCGCATGCGAAGATGGCTTCACCGTCGACCACGAGTGACACGAATAAGATAGCGGTTCGGTCGTCCCTCGTGGAATCGTTTCGCGGCTGCGGTATTTTCGAGATCTAAATTGACAAGGAGGAGTTGAAGAAGCAGCTGACAATGTCGCAGTACCTGCGCTACGCAATGCGTGATTCCATTCGGCTTCAGGACCCCGTCGCCGGCGAGTCCCGCTACATCAGCAGTGCCTAGGGCGAGGACACCGCCGCTTTGCTCTGCCCCATGGTTGTCTTCATCAACCCCCATAGCGGCAACCGCCACGGCCCCGCTACATATTTATGCAGCATTTGGACGAGGAAAAAATTATCAATGTTGTGAGTCCTGAAAAGGATGTGGATGGCTTTCATCCCTTAAATATTGGAAATCTTGCAATAAGAGGAAGAAAGCCCTTCTTTGTTCCTTGTGCTCCTAAGGGCTGCATTGAGTTGTTACTTAGTCACGGTGTGGAAATCAAGGGGAAAAGAGCAGTGATAATTGGAAGAAGTAAAATTGTGGGGTTACCCACTTCCTTGCTATTGCAGGTAACGTAAATTTTGTTGCTTAGCGGAATGTCTCAATTGCTAAATGGCTGATTGTTTTATCATCTTTTTGGTAGAGGCACCACGCAACAGTCAGCGTGTTACACGCGTATACGAAGAACCCAGAACATATAACTTCTGAAGCAGATATTGTGGTAGTAGTAGATGTTGGAGTCCCCAACATAGTTCGTGGCAATTGGCTAAAGAAAGGAGTTGTGGTGATTGACATGGGAACAAATCAAGTTAAGGTAATGATTTTTTTCTTCAGTATTTTAGTTGTGCCAATGACTTCTTAATTATTCTAGGTGTGCTATAATGTGAGGTACTATAAATTTTTATCTTGTTATTTCAAGAACTTGGTGCTCTATCCAAATGAATTATCATGTTTAAAAAGCACAAGATAGAGTTTGGAATGACAAGAAACTAAGACTATAGCTATTGAGGGGAAGAATATAAAATCAACATAGTAGAAAAATAAACTGTTGATACTATAAAGTAGCCAAAGCCCCCATTGCAATAATTTAGCATGCTATACTGAAGGTCCATTACCAGCCCTCCAATAATTGTTTCAAGTATGCTTTTTATAGCTGCAGTAGTTTGAATATCTTTTTCACAGGAATGACAGGATCAATAGGTTCATCTTGTAATCATTTTGCCAAGTAGTACTTGTTTGACTTTTAAAAATTCGTAGAGCTTTTATTGTATGCTGTAAAAATTAGAAAGCAAGAAGACTGCTAACATAGCTTTAAGATTTTATGGAGTGTGATGTTCCCATGTTTGTCATATTCTTTTTACTGGATTATTAGATTTATGGATTTCATTAGAATCTCATTTACACTTGTCACTTTGATTGTTTTTCAGATAAGGTTATATAAAGGATAATTCTTATAACAATCCCCATACTCTTCAGAGTCATGGTGCTCATTTTTTAAATTTAACTAATTTGACATGTCACAGTTTCTTAGCATGCCTATGTCAAGATTTTGTTATTAGTAGTAGTGAAGAAAACTAGATGCACCAAGCCATGTTGATAGTTATAAATTTTTTTATTAACCTCTGTCGAGGCTACTTAGACTAACATTCTGATATTTATTCTCTTGATTGAATGATTGAATATTTTACCGAGCTTGTGAGCCAATACTTCAAATCAAATTCATTGCCAAATTAATTCATTACAATCACTATAATGGTTTTTCATTGATATCAAATCCCTTTCTGTTGACAAGTGAATGGTTATTATGTAGTTATTTCTTTATTTTTTAAATGAAAAATGTTATTTTGTGTCAAGATGCATGTCAGACATGATGGAGATGATAATAGTTTGTACAGGATTAAAAAATTAGATATTATATTACTATATTTGACAATCACGTTCACTATTAGAAAATACACTTTCAATATCGGTTATTTAGAACATTTTACATTGGTTCTAAAACCGATGTTGAAAGTGCCGATGTTGAATGTATCAATGTTAACATCGGTTTTGGAGAACCGATGTTAACATGTATATGACAACATCGGTTCTCTAAATACCCGATGTTAAACACAATGAACAACAGCAAAAAAAGTGTGCGCATGATGAACGTTGACATCGGTTATTTATAATTAACCGATGTTAATGTACAAGAGTTGACATCGGTTATCTAAAGATAACCGATGTTAAAATACAAACGCTGACATCGGTTATACACAAATAACCGATGTTAATATACAAACGTTAACATCGGTTTTCTATTACAACCGATGTTAAGGTTCATATCGACATCGGTTTTTGTAAATAACCGATGTTGTTTATGATATTAACATCGGTTTTTGTTAATAACCAATGTTGTTTTCAAGTATTTTTTTTATATATACTTTCTGTTTTTACAGTAAACCCAAAATTGTACCTGTCAAATGCAATTTCAGGCCCAATTCACAGCAAATAAACATTTTATTATGCTTTCAAGCAGTTTTAATGATAATAAACATCAAATAATTGATTTATCATAAAGAACAATCATCAAATGAATTCAATGTTCATGTTACATAGAAAATGTAAAAAATGTTAAACGAAAGTAAACTAAAGCTAAAGATAATGTCCCTAAATCCTAGGCCTGAACTCTAACTCGGAGATAAAATTGTGCCCACTAGATCCGCAATGCTTTTAATCTCTCTGGCTCCAATGGTCTAGGATCGTTAAAATATTGCATGATGAAATAAATCATAATAAGTTAATAATGTAATACAAATTATAAATAAATTGATTTTGATTGAAATAAACTTACCGCTTCCCAATTATTCCTAAAAGTTCCTAAAATGATGGTGGACATCCAGTGCTTCACATAGTAGCCGCACTCAGTACTTCCTCTTTGTCTATTACACTAAATACATAATGAAATTTGGATATTAATTAAACAACTAGTGTACAGACACATAAAGAAATATATATAAGTGGAAGTTTTATGTAAATGACGTACCTTGACGACAATCCACCTAGCAGAAGCCTTTGATTTAGGCTGTGGAGCATCATCAAGACCCTTGATAGCACCGTTCTGTAACATCCTGTAAATTTCTACCCGGAATTTTTGGAAACGATATATATATATATATATATATAAGTATTATTCAGTGTATATGCATATATGCTCTTGGTAAGGGTAGGAATGGTGGGGGCAAGATATGCGGGTTAGGCTAATTAAGGAAGAGAAATCCATAACTGGGAGGTTATGGGTTAATTCTCAATTAATTAGTTAAAAATCATCATTTTGCGTGCAACTTAAAATTTAACGAAACCAACCTCTGAACCACGCTCGGGGTTTTATTCTGAGCATTTTGATATATATATTGGTTACTTTCGAAAACTGGCCCCGACGGACGCAAAGAAACGCGAGGAACTGGAACCAAAGAAACGGCATGCAAACCGAGGCAGGATTTTAGCGTTTCAAAGGTCAGATTTTCCTCACTTATGTGGCTGAGTATGTGTCACAATCAAAAGGGAAAGTGGGCCCTTCTTGCTCCACTCAAATGGAGACATGTGGCATAGCTTGAATAAAATAATAGAAAAAGAGAAAACCCTTTATTTAAAACCAAAAAGCTTTTCTCTCTCTTCACTCAGCCAAAGCAGAAAATTCAGAAGCTCTCCCTCTTCCTCACGTTGCCTTTCTTTCTCCCTCATTCTCCATTGAAGCTCCACACAAAGCTCCAACCTTTGGCCATCATTTATGCTCCAAATCGCGAAAGGAGAGCATTTTTGGAGTCGTGAAGTGCGTGGCTACGAGTGGGACTTCGAAATTTCAGGTTTGGGTGGACTTCTTTCTCCTTTGATTTTCGTGGGTATGGGGTTTTGGGAGATATGATGGGTAGTTTTGTTAGTTTTCTGCTTCATGATGGTTATTTGTGAAGACTCTTGTTGAAATTGCCATGTTTGGATGAGTTAAACATACCCATTCTATTTTAGGGTTTTTGTGATGATGTTTGTGATGTTTATATGCTGAAATTGCTGATGGAAAACTGTTAGAGATGAAGGGTAGAACTAACCTAGGGTTAGAAAGTGAGAATGTGATGTTATGAGTGGAAAAAGAGTGAGGCTTTGAGAGTTGGAAGGTTAAGTCTGAATTCTGTGATAAATGGAGGTTAAAGTGAGTTAATACTAGCTTGAAATGTCATTTAGGACTTGGGAGAAAGCTTGGACTATGCTAGAGAGAAAAACAAATGATCAAAGTGAACAAAGAGCCATTTCTAGGGCAAAATTAGGTGTTGAAGAGTCAAATTTTGAGTTGGTGGAATTTTGGGTGTAAATCCAGTTTGAACAAGTCTAAATTGATGGTATAGACTTGTGTGAGGTGAGGGTTTGCTTCAAATTTACCTTATTCTCGATTTCACTTTTCAAACCTAGAAAACCCATTGAATGGAGGGGTGTTGGACACCTAGATTCTGTGTTGCTGTGTTTTGGAGCTTGGTTTTGGGTTAGACATGATTGATACATGATTTGGGACTTGTAGGAATTGATTTGGGCAAGATTGGATGAGAGGAAGTGTGATTTTCGAAATCTGCACTTATGCAGAATTTTGCTGTCAAAATAGGTGCAGCAGAATTTTGGCTTGTGCAGAAAAGTGCTTGTGTGTGGTTGGCTGTGGAAAGAGTAGTGCAGAATGAGTTCTGGATGTTTCCTAGTAGATCCCAACGGTCAAAATGTAGGCTTAAGTATTAGAGGCTTCCAGTAAAATTTTCGAGTCGATCCAACGGTTAATGAACCGGAACGAAGGAATTGTTACTGGGGTCTTAAGTGAGAAAAGCTGTGATTTGGTTGGTGTTTTGGCAGAGTTTTCTGCCTATGCTCTGTTTTGCTTGGCTGTGATAGCTTGTGCGGTTTGAATGTTGTTTTGCTTGGATGTTGTGGAAGCTTGAGAGGATTGATGGGGACCCACTGTTGAGAGAAACGAGGATATGGGCTACGTGGGAGTACGTGAGCTCAGATGGAGGTGGGCAACAGGGGATGGTGGGTTTATGCGCGCTTTGTGGATGTGGAAAACTTGTTGTGCACCATCGCCCGACCGCCACCTAGTACCACATGTGATGGGTACTCCATAATCCTACAAGCTTGAGATGAGGAAGTGTTGAAGGGTGAAACTTCCTGCTTTTATTGTTGACCACAGAGTGGTACCTGGAGATATGTCGCGGGGGTCAGGAGACCTTGGGGACGTCAGGTGGGGTGCTATTGCCCAAAACCAAGCTTGACCAATCCCGACCCAACCCGGGCATAGTCGGTCAGTGAGAACCTGTGATGTACCTAAACAGGCGAGCTCCTGGCAGTCAACAGATAAAAGGAACAAAGACCACAAAGCAAGGAGGCTTGTGGTGGTTGGCCAGCTGTGAAACTTGATTGATATGTGAGATATGGGCTCTGGTAATCGATTACCAAGGTGGGTAATCGATTACAAGGCTTAAAAATGAAGACAGGAGGCTAAGATGGTCTCTGGTAATCGATTACCACGGGGTGTAATCGATTACCAGGCTTGAAAATGAGGTCAGGAAGCCATGAGGGCTTCTGGTAATCGATTACCAAGGGGGTGTAATCGATTACCAGGCTTAGAAAGGGGACTGGAACCTGGTGGAGGCCTCTGGTAATCGATTACCAGCCTGTGTAATCGATTACACAGAGGGATGGGTCACTGGTAATCGATTACCAGGTATGTGTAATCGATTACACAGTGCATTTTTGCATATTTCATGTCCTGAGGCTATGTAATTCGAGTTTAGCCTCTGGTAATCGATTACCAAGGCTGTGTAATCGATTACCAGAGATGAAAAGCCTTAAGATACCCTTTCTAAATTGCATGTAGTGGTTATGAAACGTATTGTGCGGCGGCATAGTTAGATTCTTGTGAAAGAGTCTACCCCTTTCTTTTCTTCCTTGTAGATCGTGATGGCGGCGCAGCTAATCCATGATCGAGTAGAGATGGAGTGCCTAGAGGGAGCCTGGGAGACCCTCGAAGGCAACACGAGGTGCCGATTTCGGGGCACCATTCGATTCACGGCTACTTCTTTGGTGCATCCAGATGAACCTGCACGGACGCTTCAGCGCACTGTGGAGTGGATACTACCCACGCCTACACCATATCGTCTAGTGGAGCCCGTCCAAGTGATCGAGGTAACGTCATCCGAGGAAGACCCCGAGGAGGATCTGGAGGAGCTACCTCCTGAGCCTGCTGTGGATGCCCTTGACTTTCTAGAGGGTGATGAGGATCCACTTCTTGAGGTGGATTCTCCCGAGGAAGTCATGTCGGCATCTGAGGCAGACTCTACGGAGGATAGTGGCCCGGGGGAGATGGCGATCAGCGGAGGCTCTTCATCCTAGTGGACAACTTTTTGGATTAGTTTTGTATACTTTTTGAGGGTGGGTGTATCTAGGACTGACTGTTAGGTTTACTCTTTTGTTTTTGTATGGGTAGACCTGATGTATAGGAATTTGATGATTGTATACATGTGGCTGAAGCCACCACTATGGACACCTTTGCTCTGGATGACACTATGTATTTTGTAAAACTCCCATATTTTGGACAGCTTTAAATGATGAATGCATTTATGATCGATCTTGTTATTTGAAAAGAAAGCATTAGCAACTTTATTTGTAAAAGAGTTTATCGACCGTATTATATTCTTTTGTTTTCACGTGACGACCTAAAGTAATGGCTGGTACATTCTTCCTTTTGAAAAAGCAAAATAGTTTAGAGATTATGAGCGGTAAGAAAGAAATGACTCCGAATAGAGTTGTGAACTGGCCATTCAGGACTTTATAGTAAGGATTTTCCTTCTAAACCTAGTTATGGTGAAAAGAGAAAGAAATGAGAAAGAAAAAGAAAAAAAAAAATTTACCATGGGTTTTGTTATTTAAATTATTACTATTAAACCAGTCATTAATTTAGGGACGCCACACGTTCCATATGAGTAACAATTAAAAACTGGTATTGTACGTTGAGGTATTACAATGCAAATGTATTGAAAAGAACACTAACCTATTAATAATCCCCTTAAGGTAGTTGTCTGGCCTGTTATGCAATGAACAAAACCAGACAACTAGGTGTTCCTTGGCAGGATGACCACCATCTGCCAGTGTCCGCTGCAGTGGAACCTAAAATGGGTTAGTACATTAGTAAACATTAATTAAATTTAGTTATTTTGTGACTTACCCATTTAGGTAGGCTCCAAGATAGACATCGCATTGTGAACTCTGCATCCAACTCTTTATGTAACTTTCAGACTCAAACTGCGATTGCCCAGACCTCTGAATGAACTGTGGCTCGAGGAATCCATAGATATCAGAATTCCCCACTCGCATACATGTTTTAGTGAGATGCCTGTTTATGTTAAGTCAAAGTTCAATATTTGTGAATTGAAATCCATAACTTAGATAATTAAAAGCCTTTTATATAAATACTTACAGAATCCACAACTGTAACACTGATATGCTGAGACATTGACCACCGTGTGCGATTTCGGAGAGGTCTTCGTGCTTTATGTAGAGGGGGAAATCTGGATTAAAGACCCCGAACACGGTGGCATCCCATCTAACCTGATAAGGCCTCAAGAAAAGCTCTGGGATGGTCAATCTCATCAGATAAAGCGGATCATTGACCTCCGGATCGGGCTTCGGAGGTGGTTTTGTCGGAGACACAACTACATGTTCATGAAACAAAGTTAAATAGCCTAATTTGAGGCACGCTTAATGAATTAATTTAAAAAGAAGAAACATATAGTAAGGACAATAAGTACCTGCTGTGATAAAGACTTGACCAGATGTGTCGGCCAAGCTAGGAAGGTGTGAAGCGCCTGCCCCACTAAGGAAACCTCATCAGTGGGTACAGGAACTGGAGCATCTGCATCTGTAACCTCCTCCACACTCACCTTTACTTGGCCAGGCAACAAAGGAGTGTTATGAACAACAGTGGATCCCTCATAAACTCTCCCCATGGATACCAGGCGGGCAGGATCTGCTTCTATGTACAAGCCGCACCTGTCAGAGTCACCCGTCTCAGGATCGTTTCCTGAGGGATCAACACAACTCCCCTTTGTGCTCACTCGAGGACTGGAGAGACCAACCAGAGGCTCAGGAGGCACTGCAAGTCCCTGAGATTGCATCTGCGACTGTAGCTGGCTGAAGGATGCCATGACTTGCCTCGTCACTTTCTCTGTGATGGACTGCTCTAGCTGGTCCCTGATCTGCTGGGTCAGCTGCTGTAATTCATCAGGAGGCAGGGAGGAAGCGCTGCGGGACGTCCGTGGAGCCGATCCAAAGTATTGCTTTGATGGTGACACTGGCTCCAGCAGCACGGACACGTCCAGGGTGCTCTGGACGTCCAATAGCA
>NC_016090.4:12436052-12518948 GCF_000004515.6 Glycine max | reverse complement strand
GACGTCCATGGGGGACGGACCGATCCCTGTGTGGCTGCTCCTCAAACAAATCTGCATAGAAAACACACAGTGGTACATGGCATTCTCAAAATATTGAAACATAATTGTAATGGTTAGTTGAAAATGACTTACAATCTTCTCAGCGATTTCCTTTGCAGCCTCAATCGTCATCTCCCTTGTCTTCTTTGTGCGGGCCATCTTCCACTTCACGTGGCATCTGATCGAGGATGGAGGGTCGATGACGCCATCAACGCTTCCTGACTGTGCAGCTTCCTCCAGCTTCTTCTTTGTATTCTCAGCCAGGAGCTTCTGCTCTAAATAATCATAACCCCTACGAGACAAAACATGGGGGCAGTATTCTGCTTCTGGATGGCCTGTGCCTTCTTGTGCACATCCTGAAAAAATTAAACAATAATGTTTGAAATGGGTAGAATGAAGTATAACAACATCATGTTTAATATGAAAAACAACTTAAATGGCAAGGAACATACCTCCCAAGAAGGGTCTCTGCGAGTCTGGCAAAACTGGGCCCACTTTTCCTTGCTGATGCCGTATTGTCATACCCTAATTTCGTCCGGGGACCTTTGCTTGATGACATGCGACCTTTCTTTGGTCCTTGTGAGGTGCTTGGTACCCATCATTAGGCAATTTGTGAAATTCCAGGACATGCCGAAAAACCAAAAAAATATTGATGCACAATTCGTAAGTTTCCGTGACACACCGGAAATCAAATGGAAGCATCGTTGCATAATTAAGTGAGGTTCCGTAACATTCCGTAAGTCAAAAAGGGGATGATTATGTAATCCGCAAGGTTCCGTAACATTACGGAAAGAAAACGAGTATTGTTACAAAATTCGTAAGTTTCCGTAAATTTACGAAAAAAGAATCACCAAAAAAAGCAGAGGGGGGTGTACTTAGTAAAAATGGGGGTGCAAATAGCACCCAGGCCCACTTGGGCCCTCCAGAATATTCCTCCAGAAGGCTATTGCTTCTGGAGGAAGCAACCTGGCTCGCCTGGGCGAGCTGAGCTCGCCTGGGCGAGCTGGGCGGCAACCACCTCCCCTATTTTGCTATAAATAGGGGAGGAAGTGAAGAAGAAAAGGGTTCAGCCCCTTTGGCACTTCTCTCTCTTTCGAATTTGCTTGGAAAAATCGTTTCCGTGAAGAAAATCTAAGCCGAGACGCTTCCGAAACGTTTCCGTAACGTTTTCCGTGAAGAATTTCGCAAAGGTTTCAACCGTTCTTCGACGTTCTTCATTCGTTCTTCATCGTTCTTCGATCTTCAACGGGTAAGTACCTCGAACCAAGCTTTTCGATTCATTCTATGTACCCGTAGTGGTCCACATTGTGTTTCGTGCATTTTTATTCTCGTTTTGTTTACTTTTTATACCCCCTGTTGACATGCTTAAGCCATTTTACTTAAGTCATTTCTCGCTTAACTTAAAAATAAAATAAATTTCCACCGAACGTTTGAATTGTATTATCCATTAACTTCGGTTAAAATAAATTCCGACCGTTCGGTCGTGCCGTAACCACGTTGGAAATCAAAAAGAGGTAAAAAATAATATAATAATCAAAAAGACATCTTTTAGTAAAATAAAGCGGAAAATCAATCGGACTTTTTCTCTTTGGGATTTCTCATTCTTAATCGAATTGATTAATAACTAAAGTGAAACTAAAGGCTAAAATCAATTCGCCTAGTTAAGCTCGTCCATAAAAATAGGCTTTTGAAGTTTGTCATTTCATTTTCTCACTAAGTAAAATGGATCATTTTTAAGGTCCAACGCCTTAAAATGATCACCTCTTAAAGTAAAAAAGAATCACTTGATAAGAAAGAACTACGTAGGTCTGATTTCCTCATCACAAATTGAGGAATACGTAGGAGCAAAGGGAAACACCCTTGTCGACCACAAAAAAGAAAAAAATATAAAAAGGGTATAAAGGATATAAGAACATAAAAGGGAACATAAAAATCAAAGTCATGTTTGCACATTCGATTAAAGGCTGCCATCCCTTGGGACGGACGTGTGGGGTGCTAATACCTTCCCCGTGCGTAAATACAACTCCCGAACCTTTCACTAAAAAGTTCGTAGATCGCGTCTTTTCCGGTTTTTCTGACGTTTTCCTCAAATAAACGTTGGTGGCGACTCCGCGCGTATTCCTTTCGTGGAACACGCATCCCGCGAGTCACGCGTCGCCCTCCCGCCGAAGGGTAGGTTGCGACAGTTGGCGACTCCACTGGGGACTGTTTTTAGAGAGTTAGGCCATTTAATTTTGTGCAATGTTTTACCGTGACTTACCCCTTTGTTGGTTTCCTTTCATTATGTTCTTGTGTATATAAACTCTTTGTTGCTTTTAGTGCGTTTTAAATACAACTCCCGAACCTTTCACTTAAAAGTTCGTAGATCGCGTCTTTTCCGGTTTTTCCGACGTTTTCCTCAAATAAACGTTACCCGGGTTCATGGGAGCATAAGGAGTGGAGGTGAATCTGTGATCATGCTAGGTCTCCGACTTGCTTGATTACAGTGAACCCTCATCTAGAGCTTTTCTCTTTGAAAACCTATTGTTGCTAGTAGTCCCTACTGCTACAATATGTTCTTCAAAGGGGATGATACCTCTAGAAACCATCAAGAGAGATATAACTACCTTGGGGATTATTGCTAAAAGCCTAGTTAGTTCTCTCCCTTATAGGTCCCTTAAATAGGGGCACGAAGCAAACACGCTGCGTGCCATTTTTCACACTTCCATGCATGAGTATCATATACCCTTTTGCTTATGTTCGGTAAATATTGTCATACTGTGCACATTCCCGCATTGTGCCTTTTGCATAGGCATTGCATATGGGTTCTGTCTTGATCCCTACTGTAAACAAACCAACGGAGGGTCCGTGTCGCCTTCTTAAAAACGTGCGTTGGGGCATTTCGCTACCCCTAGACGTCGTATCTAAGAAGGGGACAAATTCCCCGGACCCCCACTTTCCTAGATTGCATCTGTGTCATATGCATTCCATCATGCATTCATCCATCCCACCCATGAGATATCGGAGTTTTGATTTGCACCAGCTTTTGTCTCACTTTAGTAAGCATGGGAACAAATCAAACCGGCAAGAGGTTCTACCAAGTCAAGGTCAAAAGCCTAGATACCACCAGCATCAAGGAATTAGGGCGGTTGATGGAACCCCTCCAAATGCAAGCCTTCCGCAAGACTTACGGAAAGATCTTAGAGTTGACCATAGCAGAGGTGTCCATAGAAGCCATTGCATCACTTACCCAATACTACGACCAGCCTTTGAGGTGCTTCACATTCGCAGACTTCCAATTAGTACCAACCATTGAAGAATTTGAGGAAATTCTAGGATGTCCTCTCGGGGGAAGAAAACCATATCTTTCCTCCGGGTGTCTCCCCTCTTTGAGCAGAATTGCAACTGTGGTCAAGGATTCAGCAAGAGGTTTGGACCGCATAAAACAGACTCGGAACGGCATAGCGGGCCTACCACAGGAGTACCTAGAAGACAAGGCGAGGGGTATGGCCAATCAAGGAGACTGGGTCCCGTTTATGGATGTGTTAGCTTTGCTAATTTTTGGGGTCGTCCTCTTTCCAAACGTGGATGGTTTGGTAGACCTAGCAGCAATCGACGCTTTCCTTGCCTACCACCATAGCAAGGAAAGTCCGGTGGTAGCTGTCTTGGCAGATCTATTTGACACATTTGACCGAAGATGCGAAAAGAGTAGCGCACGGATCATCTGTTGCTTACCCGCCCTCTGTGTTTGGTTGGTTTCACACTTGTTCCAACAAGACACAAGACATCCATGTCCGCTCCTGAGCCATCGCTCGTGTACTGAAAAGAGGAGAATAGATTGGGACCAGCTCTTGGCCGGGATAGGAGGTAGAACAATCAGTTGGTTCCCCCGATGGAAGGAAGGAAAAGAAGGAGTCCTTTTCTCATGTGGAAGATACCCAAACATTCCGCTGGTAGGAACGAGGGGTTGTATTAACTACAATCCCGCGCTCGCTATAAGACAACTAGGGTACCCCATGAGGGGAGCACCGACGGAAGAAAACATGTCTCCTTTCCTTGTGAGGGATTTCGGCGCACAAAATTCCAAGACTATACAAAGAATCCATAAGGCGTGGGAAACCCCGTTAAAGAAAGATCAAGAGCTTAGAGGCATTCGTAATGGCATCATTGGTGGGTACCACGAATGGCTGAAAGTTCATATACGAGGTTTAGATTGGCTCGCCAAGTTAAAAGTCGTCAGCAAAGAGAGTTTTGAAGCACCGGAAGAGGACGAAGAAGTCCAAGCTCTCAAAAGCGAGTTAGGAAAGGCAAAACTTGCCAAGGAGAAGTTCAAGTTGGCCGCTACACACGTTCGGAAGGAGTGTGCCGGGTTACGGGAAGAGAATGCAATTACCGCAAGAGCCCTTGAACAAGAGACCAAGAGGGCTCGCAAGGAAGAGTATGGCCGGAACAAATTTCGCGGAGCTCTATGGGGTAGCAATAGTGAACTCAAGTTGCGAAAGGAAGAAAGGGACCAGTCGCGAGCACATAGCATGGTTTTGAAAGAGGAGTTAGTTGCCTGTTCAAGGTCCAAAAGAAGCTTGTCTCAGCGTTTATGCGAGACAGAGACCAACATGCTAGCTATCATCGCCAAGTACCAAGAAGAGTTAGGTCTAGCCGCGGCCCACGAGCATAGGATTGCGGACGAATATGCCCAAGTATACGCGGAAAAAGAGGCTAGAGGAAGGGTGATCGACTCTTTACACCAAGAGGCAACCATGTGGATGGATCGGTTTGCTCTTACCTTGAACGGGAGTCAAGAACTTCCCCGATTGTTAGCCAAGGCCAAGGCGATGGCAGACACCTACTCCGCCCCCGAAGAGATTCATGGGCTTCTCGGCTATTGTCAGCATATGATAGACTTAATGGCCCACATAATTAGAAATCGTTAGGAAACTTGTATGGTCTCTAAGACCTTGACTAGATACGACTTCCTTTTTGAAATAAAATGAGTTGGTCCCATGTTTCTACTCCAAAAAGCTTGTGCAAATCAAATCACTCCTACATTTCATCTCTAGCATGCATTTTCTTTCTTTACCCACTCCTCACGTTTGGTTTTTTAGGGAAAAACACCATAACTAAACGCGCCGCAAGGGATCCCTATCGCACCAGATCCAAATCTAGAACGATGGGTGATCAAGAAGAGACGCAGGAACAGATGAAAGCCGACATGTCGGCTCTGAAAGAACAAATGGCCTCCATGATGGAGGCCATGTTAAGTATGAAGCAGCTCATAGAGAAGAACGCGGCCACCGCCGCCGCTGCCAGTTCGGCTGCCGAAGCAGACCCGACTCTCTTGGCAACTACGCACCATCCTCCCTCAAACATAGTAGGACGGGGAAGGGACACACTGGGGCACGATGGCAGCCCTCACCTGGGATACAACCGAGCGGCTTACCCTTATGGATTGCCGCCCAACTATTCACCACCCGTCTTGCAAGAAGATGCGGGCCACATTGCTTCTCCCGTCCATGAAAGAGAGCCTCCTCAGCAGCCCGACGAAGTCCACAAAGACCCTCAAGATTATGCTCGGAGGGATGTCGAGTTCTATCCCCCGATCCCCGAAGGGCCGGCACCAGGCACGTTGCCTCAACCCAACATCGCAGTACCACCAATAGTTCTGTCCACGGAAGGGCCGCCCCCAGCAACTGAAGAAAGGAGGAAGCTCGATCTCCTTGAGGAAAGATTGAGGGCCGTAGAAGGATTTGGGGACTATCCGTTCGCAGACATGACGGATCTTTGCTTAGTACCCGATGTTGTTATTCCCTCGAAGTTCAAAGTGCCGGACTTCGACAAGTATAAAGGGACGACTTGTCCCAAAAACCATCTCAAAATGTACTGCCGTAAGATGGGCGCCCACTCTAAAGATGAAAAGCTGTTGATACACTTCTTTCAGGATAGCTTGGCCGGAGCTGCGGTAGTGTGGTACACTAATTTGGAAGCTTCCCGTATCCGTACTTGGAAGGATCTGATTACCGCCTTCCTAAGGCAGTATCAGTACAATTCTGATATGGCTCCTGACCGTACTCAACTGCAGAATATGTTCAAAAAAGAGGGTGAAACCTTTAAAGAATATGCGCAGCGATGGAGGGATTTGGCGGCACAAGTAGCTCCTCCCATGGTTGAGAGAGAGATGATCACCATGATGGTGGACACTCTGCCAGTGTTCTACTATGAGAAGCTAGTAGGTTACATGCCGTCCAGCTTTGCGGATCTGGTGTTTGCCGGGGAAAGAATCGAGGTTGGATTGAAAAGAGGAAAGTTTGATTACGTTTCCTCCACAAACGCGAATGCCAAAAGAATCGGGGCAACAGGGGCAAAAAGGAAGGAGGGAGATGCCCATGCCGTCTCTTCAACACCTGCGTGGGTCAAAACCCAGCAAACACCTCATGGTACCCATCAGTACGCGCAACATCACCCAAGCTTCTCGGCTCATACTGGGAATACCTCTAGTTCAACACCCGTGCAACCTAAGGCACCCACCCAGAGGGAAGCTCCCCAAGTTCCAACTCCGAACACGACTCGACCGGCCGGTAATTCCAACACGACAAGGAACTTCCCTCCGAGGCCATTTCCAGAATTCACCCCGCTCCCAATGACGTACGAAGATCTTCTGCCATCCCTCATCGCCAATCATTTGGCCGTGGTAACTCCCGGAAGGGTCCTCGAACCCCCTTTCCCGAAGTGGTATGACCCTAACGCAACTTGCAAGTACCATGGGGGTGTCCCGGGGCATTCCGTCGAAAAATGCTTGGCCCTTAAATACAAGGTCCAACATTTAATGGATGCTGGATGGCTGACTTTCCAAGAGGATCGGCCCAATGTGAGAACCAACCCGCTCGCCAATCATGGAGGGGGAACAGTTAATGCAGTTGAATCCGATAGGCCGCACAGGTCTAAACCTTTAAGGGATGTGGCAACCCCTAGGAGGTTTATCTTTGAGGCCCTACAAAAGGGAGGTGTGATTCCCCATAGTGGGTGTAAGGAGGATTCCTGTCTGCTACATTCCGACGAGATGCATGACATGGAGACGTGTTTGGAAGTAGAGGAATTGTTACAGCGGATGATAGATCAAGGTCGACTGGAAGTTGGCATTGAAGGAAAAGAAGAGCAGCATATATGCATGCAATCTACGGAGGGGAGCGGTGTTGCGAAGCCCAAACCCTTGGTGATATACTTCACTAAAAGCGCAGCTTCGCAAAAGCCCGGACACCCCTTAATGGCAAAACCTGTTCCTTTCCCGTACCAAAATAGTCACGCGGTCCCGTGGAGATATACACCTCCGGGGAAGAAGGAAGAAGAAGTCACTGACGTCAGCTCGCTGTCAGCTAAAGTAACAAATATCACGGGACTGAGTGGTGTGACCCGTAGTGGTCGTGTGTTCGCACCTCCGGACCTACCAGTCCAACCCGCCGACGTCAAGGGAAAAGGAAAAGTGGTGGAGGAACAAGATGGCGAAGCACCCCACGCTTCGAATAAAGATATTCCAGCAAAGGGGCCCCCGGAGAAAAAGGATGGTAGAAAGGAGGTGTCGCTAGAGGAAGCCAGCGAGTTCCTTCGGATAATTCAGCAGAGCGAATTCAAGGTTATCGAACAGCTCAACAAAACCCCGGCTAGGGTCTCGCTGTTGGAGTTACTTATGAGCTCCGAGCCTCATCGGGCTCTGCTAGTAAAAGTGCTGAACGAGGCTCACGTGGCCCAAGATATCTCGGTAGAAGGTTTCGGAGGGCTGGTCAACAATATCACTGCCAACAACTATCTTGCCTTCGCCGAAGAAGAAATCCCCGCCGAGGGGAGAGGGCATAATAAGGCTTTACACGTATCAGTCAAGTGTATGGACCATATCGTAGCCAAGGTGCTCATCGATAATGGTTCCAGTTTAAACGTGATGCCTAAGAGCACTTTGGAGAAGTTACCATTCAATGCTTCCCACTTAAAACCAAGTTCAATGGTGGTTCGGGCCTTCGACGGCACTCGCCGAGAGGTTAGGGGAGAGATCGATCTCCCAGTACAAATAGGCCCTCACACCTGTCAAGTCACCTTCCAAATAATGGATATTAACCCCCCCTACAGCTGCCTGTTGGGGCGCCCGTGGATCCACTCAGTGGGAGTTGTGCCTTCTACACTCCACCAAAAGCTGAAATTCGTAGTGGAGGGGCACTTGGTCATCGTGTCAGGCGAGGAAGATATCTTGGTAAGCTGCCCATCCTCCATGCCTTATGTGGAAGCCGCAGAAGAATCGTTAGAAACTGCTTTCCAGTCTTTTGAGGTGGTCAGCATTTCCTCCGTGGACTCCCTCTTTGGGCAGCCTTGTCTGTCCGATGCAGCGGTAATGATGGCCCGAGTTATGTTGGGGAACGGTTATGAACCCGGGATGGGTTTAGGAAAAAACAACGGCGGCATAACTAGCCTGATAAATACCCAAGGAAATCGTGGGAAGTATGGTTTAGGCTATAAGCCCACTCAGGCGGACATGAAAAGAAGCATCGCGGGAAGGAAGAACAATGGTCAAAGTTCGCGTTGGAGACAAGAAGGTGAAGGAAGCCCGCCCTGCCACATAAGTAGAAGCTTTATAAGCGCGGGTTCGGGAGACAAAGGTCAAGCGTTCGCGATATGCGAAGATGATATTCCGAGTACTTTGGATTTGGTACGACCATGCCCTCCTGATTTCCAGCTGGGAAATTGGCGAGTGGAGGAACGCCCCGGCATTTACGCAACAAGCATAATGTAAACCTTTACGGTTTTAAAAGCTCTATAGTTGGGCCTAGGCTTTAGAGTTTTTCCTTTTGTTAAGGCTTTGTGTCTTTTGTTTTTGAATTTATAATACAAGGATCTTTCTTCATCTGTTCCTGGTCTCTACCCATTCTCATGCATTTGCATGTTTACTTCTTTTTCTGAAACGGCAGATCCGATGACGAGTCCCCCGAAGGTACTAATACCTGGGACCCGTCTATCGACTTCGAGCAAGAAATGAATCAAACGGAAGATGAAGGAAATGAGGATGTGGGACTTCCCCCAGAGCTAGAAAGAATGGTCGCCCATGAGGACCAAGAAATGGGGCCTCATCAAGAAGAAACAGAGCTAGTAGACTTAGGAATTGGCAGTGGAAAGAGGGAAGTAAAGATAGGTACAGGTATTACCGCACCTATCCGTGAAGAATTAATAATCCTGCTAAAAGACTACCAAGACATCTTTGCTTGGTCATACCAAGATATGCCCGGTTTGAGTTCTGACATTGTACAGCACCGATTACCTCTAAATCCCGAGTGTTCCCCGGTAAAACAGAAACTGAGGAGGATGAAGCCCGAAACATCCTTGAAGATAAAAGAAGAAGTGAAGAAGCAATTTGACGCTGGATTTCTGGCTGTCGCTCGGTATCCAGAATGGGTTGCCAACATCGTACCAGTTCCTAAAAAAGATGGGAAAGTACGAATGTGTGTAGATTATCGGGACCTGAATCGGGCCAGTCCCAAGGACAATTTTCCTTTACCACACATCGATATCCTCGTAGATAACACGGCCCATTTCGCTTTATTTTCCTTCATGGACGGTTTCTCTGGTTACAATCAGATAAAGATGGCGCCCGAGGATATGGAAAAGACTACTTTCGTCACCCTGTGGGGAACGTTCTGTTACAAGGTGATGTCCTTTGGACTCAAGAATGCCGGGGCAACTTATCAACGGGCCATGGTAGCTTTGTTCCATGATATGATGCATCAAGAGATCGAGGTCTACGTGGACGACATAATTGCTAAATCTAAATCCGAGGAAGAACACCTTGTCAACCTGCGAAAATTGTTCGAAAGGCTTAAGAAATATCAATTAAGGTTGAACCCCGCTAAGTGTACCTTTGGGGTCAAATCAGGGAAATTGCTTGGTTTCATTGTAAGCCAGAAAGGGATAGAGGTAGACCCCGAAAAAGTGAAGGCTATCCTTGAGATGCCAGAACCCCGTACAGAGAGGCAAGTCCGAGGTTTCCTGGGGCGCTTGAATTATATTGCCAGATTCATATCGCAGCTCACCGCCATTTGTGAGCCGTTGTTTAAACTCTTGCTCAAAAACCAAACTGATCGGTGGAATGAGGATTGCCAAGAGGCTTTTGGAAGGATCAAAAAGTGCCTAATGAATCCTCCCGTGCTTATGCCACCAGTACCTGGAAGGCCTCTCATTTTGTACATGACAATCTTGGACGAGTCAATGGGGTGTATGCTGGGGCAACATGACGAATCCGGGAAGAAAGAGCGCGCTGTTTACTACCTAAGTAAGAAGTTCACGACCTGTGAGATGAATTACTCCTTGCTCGAAAGAACGTGTTGTGCTTTAGTATGGGCATCCCATCGCCTAAGGCAGTACATGCTGAGCCATACTACCTGGTTGATATCCAAAATGGACCCGGTTAAGTACATCTTTGAAAAGCCAGCTCTCACAGGACGAATCGCCCGGTGGCAAGTCTTGCTATCTGAGTTTGATATAGTCTACGTCACCCAAAAGGCGATAAAAGGAAGCGCTTTGGCAGATTATTTGGCTCAACAGCCTCTTAACGACTACCAGCCCATGCATCCGGAATTCCCGGATGAGGACATCATGGCCTTGTTCGAGGAAAAGTTGGACGAAGATCGGGACAAATGGACTGTATGGTTTGACGGAGCGTCAAACATTCTAGGTCATGGCGTTGGGGCAGTGTTGGTCTCTCCAGACAATCAATGTGTACCTTTCACAGCCAGGCTAGGATTCGACTGCACCAACAACATGGCCGAATATGAAGCATGTGCCCTAGCCGTCCAGGCAGCAATTGACTCCAATGTCAAACTACTCAAGGTGTACGGCGACTCAGCGTTGGTAATCCATCAGCTGAGAGGGGAATGGGAAACTAGAGATCCCAAGCTGATACCCTACAAAGCCTATATCAAGGAATTGGCTAAGACTTTCGATGAGATCTCCTTCCATCATGTTCCCCGCGAGGAAAATCAAATGGCGGATGCACTTGCTACGTTGGCGTCTATGTTCCAGCTAACACCGCACGGGGATCTACCCTACATTGAATTTTGGTGTCGTGGCAAACCCGCACATTGTTGCCAAGTGGAAGAGGAACGGGACGGAAAGCCTTGGTATTACGACATCAAGCGATATGTCGTAAGCAAAGAATACCCGCCAGAGATTGCCGACAACGATAAAAGGACATTGAGGAGGTTGGCAGCCGGTTTCTTCATGAGCAGAAGCATACTGTATAAAAGAAATCACGACATGACACTCCTACAGTGTGTGGATGCCAAGGAGGCAAATCACATGATCGAAGAAGTCCATGAGGGCTCGTTCGGAACGCACGCCAACGGACATGCTATGGCCAGGAAGATCCTAAGAGCAGGTTATTACTGGCTTACCATGGAAAGTGATTGTTGTGTCCATGTGAGGAAGTGCCACAAATGTCAAGCATTCGCAGATAATGTCAATGCCCCACCACATCCTCTGAATGTCATGTCCGCTCCTTGGCCTTTCTCCATGTGGGGAATAGATGTCATCGGGGCCATTGAGCCCAAGGCCTCGAATGGTCATCGCTTCATCCTCGTAGCGATAGATTATTTCACCAAGTGGGTCGAGGCGGCTTCATATACCAATGTCACGAGGAATGTGGTGGTCAGGTTCATTAAGAAAGAGATCATCTGCCGATATGGTTTGCCAAGGAAGATTATCACGGACAATGGCACCAACCTGAATAATAAGATGATGGCAGAAATGTGCAAGGAGTTTAAAATCCAGCATCACAATTCCACGCCCTACCGGCCAAAGATGAATGGAGCCGTGGAAGCGGCCAATAAGAATATCAAAAAGATTATCCAAAAGATGACCGTGTCATACAAGGATTGGCACGAGATGCTCCCATTCGCGTTACACGGTTACCGGACTTCAGTGCGAACGTCAACTGGGGCAACGCCGTTCTCATTGGTATATGGGATGGAGGCTGTGTTACCGTTTGAGGTAGAAGTCCCGTCATTAAGGATCTTGGCAGAATCCGGATTAAAGGAATCAGAGTGGGCTCAAACACGCTATGATCAGCTCAACCTCATTGAGGGTAAGCGCTTAACGGCCATGAGTCATGGGCGCTTATACCAGCAAAGAATGAAGAGTGCATTCGACAAGAAAGTACGCTTACGCAAGTTCCATGAGGGAGACCTTGTGCTAAAGAAAATGTCCTATGCTGTCAAGGACCATCGAGGGAAATGGGCCCCGAACTACGAAGGGCCTTTTGTTGTGAAGAGGGCTTTTTCCGGAGGAGCCCTGGTGCTTACCAACATGGATGGCGAAGAGCTACCTTCACCCGTGAACTCTGATGTCGTCAAACAATATTATGCTTAGAAGCTGGGGCAATTAAGGATGTCGCTGCATGTTCTTTATCTTTATGCGTTTTCTGGATTTCCCCCAGGGATTTCCTGTCTGTTGTATCTCTCGTTACAATCTTTCAAAAAAATGAACGTGGATTCGAGGCTTTTAGTCCTCACGTTAGTTTCACACCTTGCGTTAATCTGTGATCACCTGAGCCCTTCCGCTCAGTTCATGGGATCCCCCAAGCGCTTAATTAGAATTGAACCTGAACCAACTTTCCCTAAATTTTCTGCGTTTGAAAACATTCATGCATACGCATACGCATACGCATGTATATTGTTGTGGTAAAACAGGGGCAGGATCACCTTGGGCTACCTTCTGGAGTAGAGACAAAACATGAACGGCAGAAACCAATCAAGGTAGGGTAATGACGCGGTCAAGATTGGCCATACCTGGTTGTTTATTACTTGCAGGTACTTAAGGACGAACGCAAGTGGGGATGGGGTCACGACCGACCGATCGTTGCCCTTCTCTGTGCGAAACAAGCAGAGAATGTCGCTGCAAGGTAGCCCCGTATCCTTTGTATTTTGCAGCTTTCTTTTACTTTTTGTTTGTTTTAAAAAGTAAAAAAAATAAGTAATCAACGCCTAATTCTAACCTAAGTAAGTTCAAGTTAGGCAAGATGCTAATCCATGAGAAGGGAGGGGACATGGTTAATATTCCCCTCACAAAAAAAAAAATAATAAAAAATAAAAAATAAAAAATGTGCAGGTTAGCTCGCCTGGGCGAGCTGGGCTCGCCTGGGCGAGCCACCCCTGCACCAAATTATAAGAATGACGAAAGGGGGGGCGTTTTAACATTCAAAAACTTCTTTTCCCCCCTTTCAAAAGCCATACCCACGGGATTGACGAGTTTGCAGCCCTAGGGCCATCCTTTTTCGCATTTTTGATTCCGTTTTGCGCTTTTGTTCATCACCAACAAGTAAGTGTTCCATCCCTAAGCTTTCTAGCTTTTCATTGGTGTATTTTGATCTCCTTTTGGTGCTCTAAATTGTGGGAGTATGCTCAAATATATAGGGCAATTTTGGTTTGTTTTCTTGCTTGATTAGGTTGAATTAGGGGTGTGAATGGGATGGCCCTAGGCCTATAATGCATTTTTGAACAATGGGACATGCCACATTGTCCCCGTTCTCTTGCTATTGACGCCTAAACGCGCGCCCACCAAGTGTTCGGTGAAATGCCTCAATGGCATTAGCGCGTGACTTTTGTAAGGAAACAACCCATGGGGCATTTTGGTTTGTACACATTTTCTTTTTTTTTGGAATATGTATTCATTCCTGAAAAAGGCTAGAGTAATTGCCCCGCATATATCCTAGGCCTAGGAACTAAAATTTTATGCAAAAAGAACACAAGAGGAGGTGCATATTGGGTAAAGTTACCCTTTTTGGCCAGCAATCGGCTCTGGGCCACACTACAATATTTTCCCTACGCCTAGATGTTTAGGGATTGTGCTCGTCATGAATGTGTAGGTTTAGAATAGGTAGCAAGATACCTTTGGCAATTTACACTTTGGGTATGATAGCAAAATACTTGGATGTATGTATATATAATTTTTGGTAGTCAAAATGTCTCACAAAAAATATATATAAATGTGTTGCATGTTATGTGAAGAAAACATATTACAAAAAAATATATACCTTCTAATTTGAATACAATTTTAGTCAGCAAAGGAAAATATGCTTGAATTTGCATGTGGCTTTAGGTAGCAAAAACTTGAAAAAAAAAAGCATGAAATGTAGCACCTTATTGCGTAGGTAGTCAAGATTCATCATGAAGTTTGTATATGTATAGGTATTAGAAATACCAAGATGAGCGCATGTGCAATTTTTGGTACCCCGAAATGCTTTGAGTATGCATGTATGTAAATTTAGCCAAGGAGGCGTGTGTGATGTAAATAACAAATACACCTTGGAAGTACATGTAAATAATCTAGGTAATGAAGCTACCTTGATTGTATATGGGTGCATTTTTCTTAGTTAATAGGATGTCTTGTGCAAGTGAACGTTCGTAGGGAAATATGCGCATAAGCTTGCTCTAAATTTACATTGATGTTTGTATTTATGGGAAGAGGTTGTATGTCATTTTTGTTTTAAGAGTAGTGTCCCACTGGTAAAACTAACTTTCCAAATGTTTGCCTTCGCAGGAAATGGCCCCGAGGAAGCTTGCCTCAAAGAGGTCCAGGAAGGACAAGGCAGCCGAAGGAACTAGTTCCGCTCCGGAGTATGATAGTCACCGCTTTAGGAGTGCTGTACACCAGCAACGCTTCGAGGCCATCAAGGGATGGTCGTTTCTCCGGGAGCGACGCGTCCAGCTCAGGGACGACGAGTATACTGATTTCCAGGAGGAAATAGGGCGCCGACGGTGGGCATCACTGGTTACTCCCATGGCCAAGTTTGATCCAGAAATAGTCCTTGAGTTTTATGCCAATGCTTGGCCAACAGAGGAGGGCGTGCGTGACATGAGATCCTGGGTAAGGGGTCAGTGGATCCCGTTTGATGCCGACGCTATCGGCCAACTCCTAGGATATCCGTTGGTGTTGGAAGAGGGCCAGGAATGTGAGTATGGCCAGAGGAGGAACCGGTCTGACGGGTTCGATGAGGAGGCCATCGCCCAGCTGCTATGTATACCGGGACAGGGTTTTGCCCGGACTGCTGCAGGGAGGCAAGTGCAAATCATGCGCACCAACATGACCACCCTGACCCAGATATGGATGACGTTGCTCCTCAGCAACATCCTGCCCACCGATCATAATTCCGACCTCCCCATGCCGAAGTGCCAGCTGGTGTACGCCATCCTGACACGGATGAGCATCCATGTGGCTCAGTTGATCGCTGATGCCATCTATATTTTTGCAGGTATGGTGCCCACTAGGCACCCTTTGGACCCAGATAAGTCCAACAGGGCCCTGGGATTCCCCGCACTGATCACAGGACTCTGCCAGTCGTTCGGAGTCCCCGTTGCACCTACCAAGGTGATTCGGCCGCCCATCACCCGGGCTTTTATTGAGAAGTACTGTACCCAGAGACAGGCTCAGGGTGATGCTCCACAAGCCGCAGGCGCGCCCCCACCACCTCATCAGGCTGGCCAGGCTGGGGCATTTGACATGGAGCAATATTTACGGCATTTGGTTCGCCAGCAGGCGGCCAACCACCGAGCACATGTACGGACCCATGACTGTCTGTACCAGATGAGCCTTAGCATGCAGAGTCAGGGCTTCGCTTCTTTTTCATGCCTTACTCCAGACCAGTTCAGGGCAGAGGTTGCATGGCCCGGAGATTGGCCCGAGGCCCAAGCAGGAGAGGCACCCCCAGAAGCTCCCGGCGATGGAGAAGAAGCCCACGAGGATGAGGAGATGGCCGATTTGCTTGACTTCTTGGGAGGGAGTGGAGATACGTGACTGGGAGATTCCCAGATTCATGTTTTCTTTCATATTTCTTTTGTCATTTTTATTCTATGTTATTGTTTTGACTTGAGAGACTAATGTTTGTTTTTGTTGTTTCGATTGTCATTTGTACAGCGCATACATTTTTGTTTAGATTGTTGCGTTAGTATTTATATATCATTACTATTGATGATGTTTGAAATTCTGGAACCGTGTAGAGTTCTTCGTTTAGGAACATCGTCCAAAAGTATATATGTAAAATAAACAAAAAAATCATGATAAAAATAAAAATAGAAAAGAAAAGAAAATGAAATGGAAAAGAGAACAAAAGGGAAAGAAGAGAGCAAGTAAAAAAAAAAAAAAGAAGAGGGCAAGTAAAGAAAAAGAGAGCAAATAAGAAAAAAGAAGAGGGCAAGTAAAGAAAAAGAGAGCAAATAAGAAAAAAGAAGAAGGCAAGTAAGGAAAAAGGTGGAAAAAGAGAAAATAAGTTGTCTAGCTAAAAACCGACATGCTTTTGAAAAGAGATGATTTCCAACTCTTCTTCGAAAAAAATTCATTGATCATAACCGATTTTTGAAGAGAAAAAAAAAAAAAAAAGACGTGTCTACACCTGAAGGGTGAATGCTGTGAAATTTCCCCGGACGCCCGAAATGGACCCGGATGAATGCACAAATTGATAAAAGAACATATTTTGGAAACATTGGGTTGATTTAAAATAGAGGAAATGAATCCTGAGCCCTAGCATCACATGACCATAAAAGTTTGACACTTGAGTGTCCGCATAGGTGCATGCATGACCAGTTTTGCATAAATTTCCAAATCATCATTTTTGCATTTGTGTCATGGAAATAATGTGGGGCACCCCTTTTATCCTTGAGCCAAACCAAACCCCGACATGTATCATGTCTAGCCATTCTACAAACCTTGATCCAAAATCATGACTCACTATAATCCTTACCCTCGGAAGCAAAAAAGGAAAGAAGGAAAATTTCCAATCAAAGAGAAAGCAAAAAGAAAAGAAAGGAAATTCCCAATCAAAAAGTGGGAGAAAGCAAAAAGAAAAGAAAGGAAATTCCCAATCAAAGAAACTAGAAGAAATGTGCAGAAAGGTCTTTTGACCAGACAATATCTGAACAATACAGAATTGTCACCAAATGAACAAAAGAAAGAAAAGGAAACCATGACCTAAAGTGGTCTTCTCCCTTTGATTACCAACCAAAATCCTGTGCGTCGGTGACTTGTTCGCCTCGTGCAAAACCAAAACAGAAAAGGAAAAGGCAAAAAAATAATCAAAAGCCGAAAAACTCCCCAAAAGAACCCATTCCCAAGGGAAGCCCTATTGATCCATGATCACGCATGTAATTTTTGATTTGATAGGAAATAATTTGCAAAGTCAAGTCATGACATATCTATGGTTCGGAATTAGGATGAAACACTTACCTGTGCGAGATTGATACACTTTGAGTGGATTTCTTCTATTTTTGTCGAACCCAGTGTTTCCTCTAAATGGTCATTTAGAAACGAAATGCTAACATCCAAAATCTCATTTATGGTTATGGGAGATTTCATCAGCAGACTCTCCTTCCCCGGTAGACGCATTGTTTTTCACTCAAAAAAGCATATGCTGCTCTAAATCAGTTGGAATATTTGTCTCTTTGCTAAAGCATGTTTGCATTTTAGTGGAGAAAACACCGAGACTTTTTCAAGTCTCACAAGTTATCCAGAACTACGTAGGTCTGAGTTCCTCATTGGAGGATACGTAGGAGCAAAAGCCTCGCTTTTGTCGACCATACCGCCTTTTGTTGCCATGACTCAAGAGCTAGTAGCCCGCAGAGACACCTTACGGTTATCCGCACCTCGTCATTCAGTGACCCCAAGTGTGATTGACGAGCAGAGACCAATATGGTCATCTGCGCCCTTTCCGGAGATGTCATCATTTTCCGATGGAGACTTTTCAAGTCTCACAAGTTATCCAGAACTAACGTAGGTCTGAGTTCCTCATTGGAGGATACGTAGAGCAAGAGCCTTGCTTTTGTCGGCGCCCCATAATCTTTGTCCTACTGACCTGAGGTCATGTGACGTGCACCCTTGTATCATCCAGAGGCGCGGCCCGATGATACGCGGAGATACCTTACGGTTATCCGCACCCTTTTGTCATCCAGAGGCGGCGGGCCCGATGACAAGCAGAGACCAATTTGGTCATCTGCACCCTTGTACACCCTTTGTATCATCCAGACGGCGGGCGGGCCCCGATGATACCGCGGAGATACCGGACCTTACGGTTACCGCACCCTTTTGTCATCCAGAGGCGGCGGGCCCGATGACAAGCAGAGTTACCAACCGCGCCGTGATACGCGAGATACCTTACGGTTATCGCACCCTTTGTCATCCAGAGCGGCGGGCCGATGACAAGCAGAGACCAAGTTTGGTCCACTACCTGTATCATCCAGAGGCGCGGGCCCGATGATACGCGGAGATACCTTACGGGTTCATCCGCCACCCCTTTTGTCATCCAGAGGCGGCGGGCCCGATGACAAGCAGAGACCAAATTTGGTCATTCTGCACCCTTGTATCATCCAGAGGCGGCGGGCCCGATGATAGCGGAGATACCTACGGTTATCCGCACCCTTTTGCATCCAGAGGCGGCGGCCGATGACAAGCAGAGACAAGTTTGGTCATTCTGCACCCTTGTATCATCCAAGGCGGCGGGCCGATGATACGCGGAAACTAGTTTCGCACCTTTGTCATCCAGAGCGGCGGCCCGATGACAGCAGAGACAATTGTCATTCTGCACCTTGTATCATCAGAGCGGCGGGCCCGATGATACGCGGAAATACCGAGTGGTTATCCGTATAACATTCTTTTGCTATCTGTAAGACAGAATGCTTGATAGCATGCAGGGCTGACATAGTCTTCTGCACCTTTTGTTCTCCGGAACAACAAGTCATTTACATGCGGAAATTTCATGGTCACCCGCGACTCTCGTCAACCGAGAGGAGCGAAATTAGTGTCATACACTAATTTTCGTCCGGGGACCTTTGCTTGATGACATGCGACCTTTCTTTGGTCCTTGTGAGGTGCTTGGCACCCATCATTAGGCAATTTGTGAAATTCCGGGACAACAAGTCATTTGCATGTGGAGATTTTATGGTCACCCGCGACTCTCGTCAAATCGAGAGAACGAAATTAGTGTCTTATCTTTACTTTCCTTTTATCTCCAATAAAAGACAAGTAAAGAGGGGCAACTGTCATACCTAATTTCGTCCGGGGACCTTTGCTTGATGACATGCGACCATTCTTTGGTCCTCGTGAGGTGCTTGGCACCCATCATTAGGCAATTTGTGAAATTCCAGGACATGCCGAAAAACCAAAAAATATTGATGCACAATCCGTAAGTTTCCGTGACACACCGGAAATCAAATGGAAGCATCGTTGCATAATAAGTGAGGTTCCGTAACATTCCGTAAGTCAAAAGGGGATGATTATGTAATCCGCAAGGTTCCGTAACATTACGGAAAGAAAACAAGTATCGTTACGAAATTCGTAAGTTTCCGTAACTTTACGAAAAAAGAATCACCAAAAAAACAGCAGAGGGGGTGTACTTAGTAAAAATGGGGGTGCAAATAGCACCCAGGCCCACTTGGGCCCTCAGAATATTCCTCCAGAAGGCTGTTGCTTCTGGAGGAAGCAACCTGGCTCGCCTGGGCGGCAACCACCTCCCCTATTTTGCTATAAATAGGGAGGAAGTGAAGAAGAAAAGGGTTCAGCCCCTTTGGCACTTCTCTCTCTTTCGAATTTGCTTGGAAAAATCTTTCCGTGAAGAAAATCTAAGCCGAGGCGCTTCCGAAACGTTTCCGTAACGTTTTCCGTGAAGAATTTCGCAAAGGTTTCAACCGTTCTTCGACGTTCTTCATTCGTTCTTCATCGTTCTTCGATCTTCAACGGGTAAGTACCTCGAACCAAGCTTTTCGATTCATTCTATGTACCCGTAGTGGTCCACATTGTGTTTCGTGCATTTTTATTCTCGTTTTGTTTACTTTTTATACCCCCTGTTGACGTGCTTAAGCCATTTTACTTAAGTCATTTCTCGCTTAACTTAAAAATAAAATAAATTTCCACCGAACGTTTGAATTGTATTATCCATTAACTTCGGTTAAAATAAATTCCGACCGTTCGGTCGTGCCGTAACCACGTTGGAAATCAAAAAGAGGTAAAAAATAATATAATAATCAAAAAGACATCTTTTAGTAAAATAAAGCGGAAAATCAATCGGACGTTTTCTCTTTGGGATTTCTCATTCTTAATCGAATTGATTAATAACTAAAGTGAAACTAAAGGCTAAAATCAATTCGCCTAGTCAAGCTCGTCCATAAAAATAGGCTTTTGAAGTTTGTCATTTCATTTCTCACTAAGTAAAATGGATCATTTTTAAGGTCCAACGCCTTAAAATGATCACCTCTTAAAGTAAAAAAGAATCACTTGATAAGAAAGAACTACGTAGGTCTGATTTCCTCATCGCAAATTGAGGAATACGTAGGAGCAAAGGGAAACACCCTTGTCGACCACAAAAAAGAAAAATATAAAAAGGGTATAAAGGATATAAGACATAAAAGGGAACATAAAAATCAAAGTCATGTTTGCACATTCGATTAAAGGCTGCCGTCCCTTGGGACGGACGTGTGGGGTGCTAATACCTTCCCCGTGCGTAAATACAACTCCCGAACCTTTCACTTAAAAGTTCGTAGATCGCGTCTTTTCCGGTTTTTCCGACGTTTTCCTCAAATAAACGTTGGTGGCGACTCCGCGCGTATTCCTTTCGTGGAACACGCATCCCGCGAGTCACGCGTCGCCCTCCCGCCGAAGGGTAGGTTGCGACACGTATTTCTCACAGACAGTGTCCTCGACACCGTCATGATCGGCTGCAAGGGCCCATTTCCTCGTGAGGTCTAATTTAAACTGCCTCCATCTTCCCCCACGGTCTGTAGTAACTTCCTTTTCGTCCTACTGTCAGAAGCCTCTGGGATATCAATTCCGCCTGACAACATCAAATAAGTTTATTTGTTACAATAATGTATTTTTTGGCTATTAATTAAACAAAATCAAATAAGAAAAGAGAAATACCTGAATATCCTCCCAAATCAGGTCCTTTTGAGCAGTCGGGACCTCCTCCAGTTCTCGTAGGTGACGTCCACCTTATCACGCGCCACAATCCCAAATATGTCCTTCATGCTTTTCATGCCTCATGACACCTAAGCACACTTAGTGGAGAATCTTGGAATTGATCTTGGATTAGTGGGCTGAACCATACTAAAATTCACTAATCATAATTAGTGAAATTTTGGCTCCAAATTTGGCTCCACAAATTCAAGTGAAATTTGAATTTCCCTCCAATTTTGTGTGACACTTAGGCTATAAATAGAGGTCATGGGTGTACATTTTTTTCAACTTTGATCATTTGAATATTAAACTTCAGATTTCAAAGCTCATTTAGAGCACAAAATTTCGTGCTCTTCTCTCCCTCTCCCTTCATTCATCTCCTTCTTCCTCCAAGCTCTTATCCATGGCCTCCTATGGTGGTGAGCTTCTTCTAGACTCATCTTCTCCTTGAAGTGGCGTCTCCTCTCTCTCTTCTTCTACATTCCGCTGCCATTCATCTTCCAAGAAGCAAAGGAATCCATTGATGAAGAAGATCCTAGGCCTACAAGCTCCAATGGAGCTTGCATCATGTGGTATTAGAGTATCTTCATCTAGGTGATGTTCTTTTGCTTCCTCTATCTTTTTGTTCGGTGAATTCTCTTTAATTCCTTGTTCTTCATCTTATTCTCCTTGTATATCCTCCATTGTCTTGTGTTTTGGTGCTGTGTAGAGTAGATTCAAAAAAATAAACCGATTTAGATCTACACTTGTTCTTGCATTTCTATGGTTCAAATTTTGTAGATCTACTCTTGAATCGTGTTTTTTGTGTTGATTTTAGGTTCTATCATTTTTCATTCATAATATTCTTGTGCTGAACCTTTAGATCTAAATTTTCTTCCAAAATATTGATTAGAAAAAAAATCACAAAAATCTAAGTGTAAATCACTTAATCCATGTTGTCTTAGAGTCATGTTTAGTCATAGTAATTGTCACATTATGTTCTAAGTTTGTGTTGAATTTTTATTTTGTTGATTGAATTCTAGATACATTTGTTCATGTATTCTTGTCATTCTTAGCCTATCTTTTGAATTTTGAGTCTAATTCATGCATGTTATTTAGTTCATAACATGTTCTAAATCCTAGAAGTAGTCTTGTTCTTGAACTTTTTTTTGTTTTCTGAGTTTCCTATATGATGCCTATGATGAAGTTGAGTCGTGGTGTTGAGTTGTGGCTGGATTTGTGAATCAAAATAAGTCTTAAGATCTCTTGAATTTTTTTATTCAAGATAATTGAGCATAAGCAAACACAAATTGTAACTATCCAAGCCTTAAGCAACATAAACACTACTCTTGATTTCTAGGTTGAAATCGCTGGTGCTGGCAGCTTGAACATATGAACTTGTATAAATTACTGGGAATTGGTCACTACATTTTTTGAGCTGAAAATTTTACTGAATTTTCTAGACATCTGGACCAAAATTATAAATAAAGAACCAAGCGATTTGGATTAAAGGAAAAAATAAAAAAAATCGCACAAGTTGGCAGAAAAATCAGTGTCCAGGAAAAAAAGGAAAAGTGAAAGGAAAGTGTGCTTGTTGTTTTGGCTCAAAATTTGTTCTATAATTGGTGCCTATTTTATACCAATCCTAGTTATGAAATTTCAATTGAAAATTATTGTGAAAACAAGTGCCAAAACTAGAGGTTTCTTGAGTCTTTTTTTTTTTAGAGTTTTTCTACTCTACTCTAGAGCCATTCTAGGTTTCTCTTTGAGTCCTAGCTTGCTTTTTTGTGCTTTTCATTGCTTTAATTGTTGAATAATCCTTGGAAATTTGTCTTGTTAAAACTCTATTGGTTTAGCTTTCATTTCATTTTTTTTGGTCTTTGGTTATTGCTTGTCTCTTTGTTTTCTTGCTTGTGAGTTGCCATATAGGGAATTGGAAAGGAGGATTGGTGCCATATCTTGAAGAATTTGAGTCAAGAAGCAAGGGGCCAACCACCTTAAGAGCTATTGGACTAAGAAGCACTCCAAATTGAGTGAAACACTAAAGAGAGAATAGCCACCACAATTGAGGACTTTTTTCTTTGTAATTTTGTAATTGGCAATTTGCTTTGCTTTCAAATTTTGTAACAAAAAGGCCTTTCATTGGAAGTAAGTTGGGAGCCTCCGCTAGGTCACCCTACTTCCATTTGTGTGTAATAATTTTAGGCAATTTCCCATTAGGATAGTGAGTTTTTTGTTGGGAACCTTAAATGAGGTCATCCAAACACTCTTAGGATCCGCCTAGTTTGCATTTCTTGCACTTTAATTTCTTGCTTATTTTCATAGCTTATTTCCTTTACCCTCCATTGTCAAACCGCCTAGATAGCTTGCTGTCGCAACATGCCCTTTTGCGAGCGAGCGAGGCGAGGCTCACGGGTGCGCTTTCCAAAGGAGGAAAAGATGCACGGAGTCGCCACCAACGTTTATTTATGGAAAACGTCGGGAAAACCGAAGGAAACCGGTCAAAATGAAAATTCTAAGTTCGGGAGTTGTATTTACGTTTGAGGAAGGTATTAGCACCTCTCACGTTTGTCTCAAAGGACAACAGCCTATTTTTTAGAATTGTGGAAATTGTACTGCCTTAACTTTTATTTCTTTTTATTTTTTGAGGTCGACAAAAGCGGGGCTTTTGCTCCTACGTACCCTCCTTTGGAGAGGAAATCAGACCTACGTAGTTCTTTCTTAAGAGTGAATCAAGCGATTCTTTTTACTTGAATTTGTGATCATTTTTAAGGCGTTGGACCTTAAAAATGATCCTTTTTACTTGGTAAGAAACTCAAATGATAAACTTTCAAACCCTATTTTTTGTGGACGAGCTTGACTAGGCGAGTTGATTTTAGCCTTAGTTTCACTTTAGTTATTAGTCAATCCAATTAAGAATGAGAAATCCCAAAGAGAAAATGTCCGATTGATTTTTTTCGCTTCATTTTACTAAAAGATATTTTTTATTATTATATTATTATTTTACCTCTTTTTTGATTTCCAACGTGGTTACGGCACGACCGAACGGTCGGAATTCATTTTAACCGAAATTAATGGATGATACAATTTAAATGATCGGTGGAAATTTATTTTATTTTTTGATTAGGCGAGAAATGACTTAAATAAATGACTGAAGCACGTCAAAAGGGGGTATATAAAGTGAATGAAAACGAGAATAAAAATACATGAAATAAAATGTGGACCACCACGGGTACATAGAATGAATTGAAAAGCTCGGTTTGGGGTACTTACCAGTTGAAGACTGAAGAAAACGAAGAATGAACGATGAATTTCGAAGAACGGTTGAAAATCTTCGCGTAATTACTCACGGAAACGTTACGGAAACGTTACGGAAGCGCCTCGGCTTGCATTTTCTTCACGGAAACAATTTTCCTCAGCAATTTCGAGAGAATAAGAAGTGCCAAGAAGGCTGAACCCCTTCCCTCTTCACTCCTCCCCCTATTTATAGCAAAATAGGGGAGGAGCTTGCCACCCAGCTCGCCCAGGCGAGCAAGGTTGCTTCCTCCAGAAGCGACAACCTTCTGGAGGAAGAATCTGGAAGGCCCAAGTGGGCCTGATTGCTATTCGTACCCCCCTTTTTACTAAATGCACCCCCTTTACCTTTTTTGGTAATTCTTTTTCCGTAACGTTATGAAACTTTACGAATTTCGTAATGATACTTATTTTCCTTTCGCAAGGTTACGAATCCTTACGGATTATGTATTTACTCTTTTTTAGCTTTCGAAAAAGTTACGAAAACTCACGGATTGCGAAAAACACCTCCTTTCGATTTCCGTCACATTACGGAATTTTCACGGATCGCGTAAGCCTGCTTCCTTTTGATATTCGGCACGTCTCGAGACTTCACATATTGTGCAACAAAGGGTGCCAAGTATCTCGAAGCGGCCAATCAAAGGTTGTATATCATCAAATAATAATCCCCGGACGAAATTAGAGTATGACAGTTGCCCCTCTTTACTTACCTCTCATCGGAGATAAGAGGAAAGCAAAGATAAGACACTGATTTCGTCCGTCCTACCCTTTCCGTGATGACGACTCTCGTCTCTACTCATTCTTTTTTTTTCTGCACAACACAAAACAAAATACAAACAACAACAAGAACAACGAATATAATATACATATACACATATACACATGTTTGGCGAAGGAACCGATCCGGAAAATAACAGAAAAACATATTTCCCAGTCACCAGAGGCTCCGCGCTTGATAACGGAGGACACATGAACAACGCTAGGCAGTGAATTCATGGGGCTCCGAAAAAAGTGGAGAATGGAGAATTGGCGAACAGCGCTACGCAATAACTTCGCGGGGCTCCAGACTCGATGGTGGAGGACACATGAATAGCGCTAGGCAATAAATTCATGGGGCTCCGAAAAAAGTGGAGAATGGAGAATTGGCGAACAATGCTACGCAATAACTTCGCGGGGCTCCAGACTCGAAGGTGGAGGACACATGAACAGCGCTAGGCAATAAATTCATGGGGCTCCGAAAAAAGTGGAGAATGGAGAATTGGCGAACAACGCTACGCAATAACTTCGCGGGGCTCCAGACTCGAAGGTGGAGGACACATGAACAGCGCTAGGCAATAAATTCATGGGGCTCCGAAAAAAGTGGAGAATGGAGAATTGGCGAACAGCGCTACGCAATAACTTCGCGGGGCTCCAGACTCGAAGGTGGAGGACACATGACCAGCGCTAGGCAATAAATTCATGGGGCTTCGAAAAAAGTGGAGAATTGGCGAACAGCGCTACGCAATAACTTCGCGGGGCTCCAGACTCGATGGTGGAGGACACATGAACAATGCTAGGCAATAAATTCATGGGGCTTCGAAAAAAGTGGAGAATGGAGAATTGGCGAACAGCGCTACGCAATAACTTCGCGGGGCTCTAGACTCGAAGGTGGAGGACGCACGAACAGCGCTAGGCAATAAATTCATGGGGCTTCGAAAAAAGTGGAGAATGGAGAATTGGCGAACAGCGCTACGCAATAACTTCGCGGGGCTCCAGACTCGATGGTGGAGGACACATGAACAACGCTAGGCAATAAATTCATGGGGCTCCGAAAAAAGTGGAGAATGGAGAATTGGCGAACAGCGCTACGCAATAACTTCGCGGGGCTCCAGACTCGTTGGTGGAGGACACATGAACAGCGCTAGGCAATAAATTCATGGGGCTCCAAAAAAAGTGGAGAATGGAGAATTGGCGAACAGCGCTACGCAATAACTTCGCGGGGCTCCAGACTCGAAGGTGGAGGACACATGAACAACGCTAGGCAGTGAATTCATGGGGCTCCGAAAAAAGTGGAGAATGGAGAATTGGCGAACAGCGCTACGCAATAACTTCGTGGGGCTCCAAACTCGATGGTGGAGGATGCATGAACAGTGCTAGGCAATGAATTCATGGGGCTCCGAAAAAAAAAAGTGGAGAATGGAGAATTGGCGAACAGCGCTACGCAATAACTTCGCGGGGCTCCAGACTCGAAGGTGGAGGACACATGAACAGCGCTAGGCAATAAATTCATGGGGCTCCGAAAAAAGTTTGTTGGCAGGACTAAACGGTCCACCGGTTTTTTCCACCTAAAAGGCAAACATGCTTTTTGCAAAGAAAAATAAATCATTCACGAGAGCACCATATCTTTGAGAAACAATATACTTGTGCCAAGGGTAATCTTCCTTGTAACCGAGAATGAACGGCAGGATGTCAACATTTAGCTTTTAAATGAACATGCAGGGGAAACATCGGGCTAAGCTGAAAATAAATCACTCATAGTGTATAAAACTCACACAGGCAAGTGTTTCACCCTATTCCCAAACCATAACTGCACCATGACTTTTTTGCACACGATTTCCTATCGAATCAGAGATCACACGTACGATCACGGATCAATAGGATTTTCTCGAGGGTAGTGTTTTTGGAGAGGACGCTGGGTGTTTCGGTCTTTTCCTCTTTGTTCATGTGGGGTGGGATATCGCCAGTCGAGAACGACCTTGAATGGCAATCTGAAGGGAAGAGACACCAAAAATGGGTTTTCCTTTGCCGACAGTCACTTACCTTACTGAAAATTTATCTGGCATGAAGAATTTCTGTCCTCTTTCTTTCATTGATCGGGAATTACTCTGTTTTCCTCCGATCTTTTCCTTTTTCACTTCCTTTTGATCTTCGATCGGGAATCCTTCTTTTCCTTTCTTTTTTATTGTTCTTCTCTTTGTTTTTATCTTTTTTTCTTTTTCTTTCTTTCCTTTTCTTTCTTTTCACTTCTCCTTCTCCATTCCTTTCTTTGGGAAATCGGGTTTTAGCATTCTATTCGCTCTCCCTTGAGGAGATTCCGCTGTCCTTTGCTTCGGGGAAGGAATGAGGATTCTTTTTTATAGGCCAAGGTTCAAAAAGTCTAAGGTTGTGTTTCAATGGGGTCTTTTATCGTGGGAACCCAATCTTGATATCTGGGGCAAAACAAATTTGGGTGTCAAGGTGTCGGTCTCGGGCCGAACTCCCATATCACTCCATAAGGCACGCGTGACAATGATGATTTGAAAACAACGTGCAAAATTAGTCATGGCTACAGCCAGGTGGGCACTCAAGCATCCCGTTTATGGCATTGTGATACTACGGTTGGGAATTTACACAAACAGACCCAACGTTTCCAAGTTATTTTCTTTCATCAGTTCAATGAATTCATCCATTCTTATCTCGGTTATTCCAGAAACTAAACTCTTAGTGTCAGTCCCTTGTTCCCAGAAGATACGTTTGCTCTTTACAAATGATTTATACTTCTTAACTATACATGTCGACCTTCGCGGTCTTTCTTTCTTTTTCCTTTTTGTTTCATTTTTATATATTCACAAAATTATACACCTATGGTCCTCTATGAAGAAATTTTCTTTGTATATCTACACTCTTGTACATAACAAACTCTTTTTGTATATGCATTGGAACTCTCTCTGTTCACGTCACATGGTCAAACCCTATTTACATTCAAAGATCTTTTCGTTTTTCTCCAACGCACACTTATGGTTCATACAAAAGTTTCTTTATATATACTTGTTCACACACACAAGAGTCCCTCTACACGTATTTTTTATAAAAACCCTTCTATGCACGTTTTCCTTTTTCTTTATATACGCAGACATTTTATTCACTACACTTCTCTCTTTTTTTATCATGATTTTGGTTCATTTTATTTTTAGGACAACGTTCCTAAATGAAAAAATTCTACGCGATTTCGGAATTTCTACAAACACTATTCACAACAACGAAACAAGTACTGACGTAACAACTCAAACGATATGTATGTACAAAACAAAAGTCAATCAACACGAAACAAACGTTAGTCCCTTAGTCAAACAAAAATAAGATGATATGTAACAGGAAAAAATGGAAACAAAAAAGAAATACGGATCAAGGGATCTCCCAATCATGTGGCTCCGCTCCCTCCTAAGAAATCAAGTAAATCGGTCATCTCCTCGTCCTCGCGGGCCTCATCTGCCTCGTCGGGAGCCTCTGCTGGTGCCTCTCCTGAATTGATCCGGAGTAGGGCACGGAAAAGAAGTAAAACCCTGGCTCTGCAGGCTGAGGCTCAACTGGTAAAGACAATCATGGGTCTATACATGCGCCCGGTGGTTGGCCGCCTGCTGGCGAACCAAATGCCACAAATACTCCTCCGTATCAAATGATCCAGCTGGGCCAGCCTGATGAGGTGGCGGCGCGTCTGCGGCCTGCGGAGCATCCCCCTGGGCCTGTCTCTGTGTGCAATACTTCTTAATAAAAGCTCGGGTGATGGGCGGCTGAATCACCTTGCTAGGTGCAACGGGGACTCCGAACGACTGGCAGAGTCCTGTGATCAAAGCGGGAAATCCCAGGGCCCTGTTGGACTTATCCAGGTCCAGAGGGTGCCTGGTAGGTGCCATACCTGCAAATAGATAGATGGCATCAGCGATTAACTGAGCCACGTGAATGCTCATCCGTGTCAGGATGGCGTACACCAGCTGACACTTCGGCAGGGGGAGGTCGGAATTATGATCGCTGGGCTAGATGTTGCTGAGAAGCAAAGTCATCCAGATCTGAGTCAGGGTGGTCCGGTTGGTGCGCATGATCCGCACCCGTCTTCCAGCAGCAGTCCGAGCAAAATCCTGCCCCGGTATACATAGCAACTGGGTGATGGCCTCCTCATCAAACCCATCGGACCGGTTCCTCCTCTGGCCATACTCGCATTCTTGGCCCTCCTCCAGCACTAAAGGGTATCCCAGGAACTGGCTGAGAGCATCCGCATCGAACGGGATCCACTGACCCCTCACCCAGGATCGCATATCTCGCACGCCCTCCTCTGTAGGCCAAGCATTGGCATAAAATTCGAGGACTATGTCTGGATCGAACTTGGCCATGGGGGTAACCAGTGATGCCCACTGCCAGCGAACTATCTCCTCCTGGAAGTCGGTATACTCGTCGTCCCTGAGCTGGACGCGTCACTCCCGGAGAAATGACCATCCCTTGATGGCCTCGAAGCGCTGCTGGTGCTCAACGCTCCTAAAACGGTGGCTATCATATTCGGGAGCGGAACTGGTTCCTTCAGCTGCTTTATCCTTCTTGGATCTCTTTGAGGCAAGCTTCCTTAGGGCCATTTCCTGCGAAAGCCAACATTTGGAAGTTAGTTTTACAAGATAATGTTTATCTTAACGCAAAAAATGTCATGCTAATCCCTCTGATTTTAGAACGAACTCATGTAATCTATTTATGCACACGCGTACGTGTGGAATATCCTACCATTTATATCAACATAGAGGCCATCCAACACATTCTAATTGTCACACACATATATGCATTTGAAAAGAACATACATTCTTACGCTCAAGGCATTGCGTCAAAATTCACACCTAATTTATATCCTAAACATTTGCTATTACAAACTACCTACATATATTTGAAATATATATCATACAAATTTTTATTGTTTCACTCACATTTATTCATATTGGCAAGCTATTTACATTATGCACACACTTGCATTCAAAAGGGAATTCCGTGCTATCATACATTCATTTAGGAAGCGACCTCAATATTCATTCACCCTTTGCAAAGAATTTCATGCCCCTTTTATTTACCTATATATACATACTATTGCAAGGTGTTTTTCATATTACTTAGGTGCAAAGTATCAAACATGGGGCAGCCCAAATTCGAGCAAAAACTCTCACAAGCAAGTCCTAATTTTCATGCTTTTCTAATTCTAAAACCATAATTTGGATTCCTAGCCATGAGTATGTCTTCTTGCATTGAAGCTAAAAAGTTTGGATTCCTAAGCTTGAAATTGCATTCGGGCACCTATTTTGAATCTCCTATGCTGTCTCTACATATATAAAACAGTCCCACCATCCCAATTTCGCAAAATCATATTCATATATCATTGGGGCATTTCACCGAGCACTTGGGGGGCGCACGTTTGGACACAAATTGCAAGAGAATGGGAACAATGTGGCATGCCCCATTGCTTCAGAATACAACATAGGCCTAAGGCCTTCTCACACAAACCCTTAACTCAACAAAACAAGCATGGATTCAGATGCGAATTGCTTCACGAATTTTGCAAAAAATGAGCAACTAAAGCACCAAAACACATCAATGGAGAGCCAAATAACCAAGGGAAATTGCACTTACTTGTGGGGAGTGAATTAAAGCGTGAAAAGGGAAGCAAAAACTCAACAATGGAAGCTTGGGGGTTTTTGAAGTGAGGGGGAAGAGTTTTGGGTGAAGAAAACGTTCCCCCTCCACCCCTTTATATTTTCGTACAGGGGTTGCTCGCCCAGACGAGCTAACCTGTACTTTTTTTTTTTTTGAGAAACATTAACCATGCCTCCCCCCCTTACGGGTTTAGCATTTGCCTACTCGAACCTACTTAAGTTAGAATTAGGCGACGATTACTTTATTTAAAACAAATAATAGTAATAAAATACTGTGAATTCAAAGGATACTGGGCTGCCATGCAGCGACGTTCTCTGCTTGTCTAGCGCTAGGAAGGGACAACGGTCGGCCGTGACCCTATCCTCCATTTGCCTCCATCCCTAAGTACCTGCAAGTAGGAGACAAACAATACGCGGCCAATCGTGACCGGCCATCGTCTTACCTTGGTTGATTTCTGCCATTGACTTGTCTTGACTTCTGACCGTGGCCTGAGACGATTCTGCTCCATGCTACCACAAGATATGCATGAGCATGTGCATGTATGAATGTTTCTAATGCGATGATTTTCTTAGTGAAGGCTGGTTAAATTCAATTTTAAATAAGCGTTTGGGGCACCCCATGAACCGAGCGAAGAGGGCTCAGGTTATAACAAACTAAAACACAAGGTTTGAAACCAAAGGGAGGACTGAAACCTCGCCCATCTTTTCTTTTCAAAGAAACGAGACAAATACAGTGAATGGGAATCCCTAGAGGAACCCAAGAAGAACGAGAAAAACTCAGAAATAAAAGCATGCAACGGTCCTCTCGATTGCCCCAGACTTCAAGCGTAATATCGTTTAACTACATCGGAGTTCACGGGCGAGGGCAGCTCCTCGCCATCCATGTGGGTGAGTATCAGAGCACCCCCAGAAAAAGCTCTTTTCACCACGAAAGGTCCTTCATAATTCGGGGCCCACTTGCCTCGATTATCCTTAACAGCGTGGGACATCTTCTTCATCACGAGGTCCCCCTCGTTGAACTTGCGCGGGCGTACCTTCTTGTCGAATGCGTTCTTCATCCTTCGTTGATACAGATGCCCACGGCTCATGGCTGCCAAACGCTTACCTTCAATAAGGTTAAGTTGGTCGTAGCGTGCTTGAGCCCATTTTGACTCTTCTAGGCCTGATTCCGCTATTATCCTCTGAGAAGGAACCTCCACCTCAAATGGGAGTACTGCTTCCATCCCATAAACCAAAGAATACGGCGTTGCCCTAGTAGAAGTTCGTACCGAGGTTCTATATCCGTGCAGGGCGAAAGGCAACATCTCATGCCAATTTTTGTATGACACTATCATCTTCTGAACAATCTTCTTAATATTTTTATTCGCAGCCTCTATAGCCCCATTCATCTTCGGCCGATAAGGGGTGGAGTTATGATGCTGGATCTTGAAATCCTTGCACATTTCCTGCATCATCTTGTTGTTCAGATTGGTGCCATTGTCAGTAATGATTTTCCTAGGGAGTCCGTATCGACAAATCAGCTCCCTCTTGATGAATCTGACTACCACACTCCTCGTGACATTAGTATAAGAAGCCGCTTCGACCCATTTGGTGAAGTAATCTATCGCCACAAGAATGAAGCGGTGACCATTCGACGCTTTGGGTTCGATGGCCCCAATGACATCTATTCCCCACATGGAAAAAGGCCAAGGAGCGGACATAACATTTAGAGGATGTGGCGGAACATTGACATTGTCCGCGTATGCCTGACATTTATGACACTTCCTTACATGAGCGCAGCAATCACTTTCCATAGTGAGCCAGTAATAACCGGCCCTAAGGATTTTTCTGGCCATAGCATGCCCATTGGCATGTGTCCCAAAGGAACCCTCGTGGATCTCCTCAATCATGAAGTTCGCCTCTTTGGCATCTACGCATCGTAGGAGGGTCATGTCGTGGTTCCGTTTGTACAGGATGGTACCACTTACAAAGAAACTAGTAGCCAATCTCCTCAACGTCCTTTTGTCATTGTCAGAAATCCTTGGTGGGTATTCTTTGTTCTCGACATATTGTTTGATGTCGAAATACCAGGTTTTCCCATCCCGCTCTTCCTCTATTGCATAACAATATGCCGGCCTGCCCTGAGATTTGAATTCGATGTACGGCAGATCCCCGTGTGGGGCAAGTTGAAACATGGATGCCAGGGTGGCTAATGCATCAGCCATTTGATTCTCTTCCCGAGGTATGTGGTGGAAAGAAATGTCGTCAAAGTACTTGGCTAACCTCAAGATGTGAGTTTGATAGGGTATCAACTTCGGATCCCTAGTTTCCCATTCTCCTTTCAACTGGCGTATCACCAAAGCTGAGTCTCCATACACCTTGAGTAGTTTTACATCAAAATCAATGGCCGCTTGAACCCCGAGGGCGCATGCTTCGTACTCGGCCATATTGTTGGTACAATCAAAACCTAGCCTAGCCGTGAAAGGAATACACTGATCATCCGGGGATACAAGGACTGCCCCTACTCCGTGGCCCAAAGCGTTAGATGCCCCATCGAAGCAAACAATCCATTTGTCTATGTCCTCGTGCGTCCGCTTCTCTTCAAACAGGGCCATGATATCTTCATCTGGGAACTCGGGGTGCATCGGCCGATAATCCTGGAGGGGTTGCTGGGCCAAATAATCCGCTAAGGCACTTCCCTTTATCGCCTTTTGGGTGACGTAAACGATATCGAATTCAGATAATAGTACTTGCCACCTAGCGATTCGTCCCGTGAGGGCCGGTTTCTCAAAGATGTATTTCACGGGATCCATTTTGGAAATAAGCCACGTGGTATGGCTGAGCATGTACTGCCTAAGCCGATGTGATGCCCATACCAGAGCACAACACGTCCTTTCCAGCATTGAGTAATTCATCTCACATGCGGTAAAGTTCTTGCTTAGATAGTAGATGGCTTGCTCCTTTTTCCCAGAATCATCGTGCTGACCCAACACGTACCCCATAGACTCGTCCAACACGGTCATGTACAGGAAAAAAGGTCTTCCTGTTACAGGTGGCATGAGCATCGGGGGGTTTGCGAGACTCTGTTTGATCTTCTCGAAGGCCTCTTGGCAGTCACTGTTCCACAGGACCGCCTGGTTCTTACGTAATAGCTTGAAAATGGGCTCACAGGTAGGGGTGAGTTGCGAGATAAATCTCGCGATATAATTCAACCTGCCTAAGAACCCCCAAACCTGCTTCTCCGTGCGTGGTTCCGGCATTTCAAGGATGGCCTTCACTTTCTTAGGATCTATCTCTATCCCTTTCTGACTTACGATAAATCCTAGCAACTTCCCCGACTTTACCCCGAAGGTGCATTTGGTTGGGTTTAGTTTTAGTTGGTATTTCCGCAACCTTCCAAACAGCTTACGCAGATTGACAAGGTGTTCGTCCTCAGTTCGAGACTTGGCAATCATGTCATCTACGTAGACCTCTATTTCCTTATGCATCATATCATGGAACAACGCCACCATGGCACGCTGATAGGTTGCCCCAGCATTTTTCAGCCCGAAGGCCATCACTTTATAGCAGAACGTCCCCCATAGGGTGACGAAAGTGGTCTTCTCTACATCTTCAGGTGCCATCTTTATTTGATTATACCCCGAGAAACCATCCATAAAAGAGAAAAGGGCGAACTTGGCTGTATTATCTACCAATATATCAATGTGTGGCAGGGGAAAATTGTCTTTAGGATTGGCTCAGTTCAAGTCCCGGTAGTCTACACACATTCGAACCTTGCCGTCCTTTTTCGGGACTGGGACAATGTTGGCCACCCACTCTGGGTACCGAGCTACAGCTAAGAACCATGTATCAAATTGCTTCCTTACTTCTTCTTTAATTTTTAAAGACATCTCGGGTCTCATTCTTCGTAACTTTTGCTTAACCGGGGAAGACCCAGGATTCAAAGGCAACTTATGCTGCACAATGTCGAAATTCAGACCGGGCATGTCTTGATATGACCACGCAAAGACATCTTGATACTCTTCAAGAAGGGTTATCAAGCCTTGGCGGATAGGCACGGTCATACCGGTTCCTACCTTTACTTCTTTCTTTTCCTCCGTGGTCCCCAAGTTTACCAATTTGGTTTCTTCTTGGTGAGTCTTCATTTCACATTCTTCCTGAGCGACCAACCTCTCCAACTCTGGTGAAAGGACGTCCTCTTCCTCTTCCTCGTTTATCGTTTAGCTTATATCTCGATCGAAATCGATTGTCAAACCCTCGTTGTTAGGATCCTCAAAGAATCGACCCTCATATCTATACCAAACAAGACAAAACATGCAAAATGATATGAGAAAAGGTGGAATTGCAAGAACAGATGAAATAAGATCTCTTTGTTTTATTTAATAAGGTAGGTTTCACAAAACAAAAGAGAAAGGAAATCTATAGGCTCTAATTACATTGAATCAGCAGTATAGACTTCCGACTGGCTTATCACGCGCCAGTTCCCCACTTGAGAATCGGGATGGCATGGTTGCACAAAACTTGGCGGGTCTTGAGGGAACTCCTCTTCTACTGCGGCCACCTCCTCCTCGGACACCGTTCCGGCACTGGTGAAACACTGGCTAATACGGTCGGGCCATACCCTATCCGCCCGAAGTCTTGATGGCACATTCCTCCTCCTCGGCATCCCAGATTCATACCCTAATCCATATTTGTATGGATTTCCCTTGATATCAACCACGTCGGCATTTCCGAGGCCATCCTTGCCTAGACCCATTTCGGGCTCAAATCCGTTCCTGAGCATAACACGCGCCACCATTATGGCCACGTTGGAGAGAGAAGGTAGCAATGAACTTGGTTCCACAGAGGCGCAGCTCACCACCTCGAAGGATTGGAAAGCTGTTTCCAATGATTCTTTCGCCGCTTCTACGTATGGGGCGGAGGAGGGGCAGCTCACTAACATATCCTCTTCACCTGACACTATCACTAAAAGTCCACCCACTGCGAACTTCAATTTCTGGTGAAGCGTTGAAGGGACCACTCCCAGGGCATGAATCCAAGGTCTTCCCAAGAGGCAGCTATAGGCGGGATTTATATCCATTACTTGAAACACCACATTGCAAGTGTGGGGGCCTATCTGAATGGGAATGTCGATTTCCCCCATCACTTCCCGCCGAGTACCATCAAAGGCTCGCACCACCATCGAGCTCGGTTTTAAACGTGACGCACTAAAAGGAAGCTTTTCCAAAGTGGTCTTTGTCATTACATTTAAACTCGTTCCATTGTCGATAAGCACCTTTGCGACAACATTGTCCATACACTTTACCGACACATGAAGAGCCTTGTTGTGTCCTCTCCCCTCTACGGGAATCTCTTCTTCCGCAAACGCGATATAATTGTTGGTGGTTATATGATTAACGATGCCTTCAAAACCCTCCACTGAGATATTGTGGGCTACATGGGCATCATTGAGGACTTTTATCAACAGCGTACGATGAGGCTCGGAGTTTATGAGCAGTTCAAGCAACGAGATCCTTGCTGGAGTTTTATTCAGTTTCTCGACTACCTTAAACTCGCTTTGTTGGATGAGGCGAAGGAACTCATGGGCCTCTTCCAAAGTCACCGTCTTTCCTTGAAGACCTTCTTTCTTTTCAGCCCCTCTTACCACTGGAGGATCTACTTCTTTCGAGGGGGTGGCTACGTCTGTGGGCTCTTGGACCATGGGCACTTTTCCCTTGGAGGGCAACTCCACTGGGTGAGGGGTAGCGAACACCCGACCACTGCGGGTTATGCCACTGAGGCCGGTGATGTTGGTCACCTTAGCTGACAGGGAGTCAACTTCGGTTGCAACTCTTTCGCTGAACGCGGGAGGGGTATACTTCCACGGAACGGCCTTATTACTTTGATATGCAAATGGCGTTGGCTTGGGCGCTGTCCGGGGGTATATGGGTGTGGAGCTGGTCCCTTTCCTAGTAAAACATATGACTAGGGCCTTGGGGGTTAGAGGAACCTTCTTCTCTTCCGACTGCATGCAAATTTGTGGTTCTTCCCTCCCTCCTATGGACACTTCAAGCTGCCCGCAATCCATGAGCCGCTGAAGCAATTCTTCTACCACGGGACAGGTTTCCATGTCGTGCGACTCCCCGAGATGAAACAAACATTCGTCCCTTGCGCCTCCGCCACGGGAGACCATACATGCCACTTGCAGCGATTGGTAGATAAAACGTCTGGAAGTAGCCACCTCTCCTAATCTCCTTGCCCGCGATGGCCCACCGTCTTGGATGGCGTTTACGCTAGCCTTTCCATGACTAGCTAGCGGGTTAGTTTTAACATTTGGGCCTTCCTCTTGAAACGATAGCCAGCCGGCACTGATTAGGTGCTGCACTTTATACTTGAACGGGCGGTAGGAGTCAATGTTGTGTCCGGGAGCTCCACTATGGTACTCACATTTGGCACCCGGGTCATACCACTTGGGGTAGGGTCGCTGGAAGATCCTCCCGGGTATGGCTACCACCAAATGATTCTCCAATAATGAAGGCCATAATTCGGAGTATGCCATGGGAATAGGAGAGAAGTTATCTTTCGGGAGTGGGCTCTGTGCATTATTATAGCTCGTGTCGGGGGCCATATTGTTGACTGGTCGTGGCGTGGCTGGAGCTGTGCATTGGGCCGGCGTTCTCTCTGCCGCGGGCGGTCCTTTTACTTGAGTCGGGAGGGAACTCCCGGCTCGGATTGAAAAATTTGGGGGATTAGGCTGGTATGAGCTTTGGATATTTTGGGGTGCTTTCATCCACGTCGGGGCGGTGGTGACCGCGTGGGCGTCTCCTTCCTTTTTCCTCGCGCCCACTACTGGGGCTCTTCTGTTGTTGTTGGGGGCTACATTGGAAGCATATTCGAACTTGCCTTTTCATAGTCCGGATTCAATCCTTTCTCCGGCGAAGATGAGATCCGCAAAGTTAGTTGGCATGTAACCTATCAACTTTTCACAGTAGAACGTGGGTAACGTATCTACCATAATTGTGATCATCTCCCTCTCCGTCATGGGCAGTACGACTTGGGCTGCGAGATCTCTCCATCTTTGGGCATATTCCTTAATGGACTCATGCTCTCGCTTAGTCATACTCTGAAGCTGGTTCCGATCGGGAGCCATATCCGTATTGTACTGGTAATGCCTAATGAAGGCAGTTGTCAAGTCCTTCCATGATCAGATCTGGGAAGCTTCCAGATTGGTATACCATGCTATAGCTACTCCGGCCAAGCTGTCTTGAAAGAAATGGACCAACAACTTTTCGTCCGCAGAATACGCCCCCATCTTTCGGCAATACATCCGGAGATGCCCTTTTGGACATGTCATCCCTTTGTACTTATCAAAGTCTGGTACTTTGAACTTGGGAGGGATGACGATGTCACGAGACATAAATCCGCTAAATCCGAGAATGGGTAATTGCTGAGGCCCTCGACTGCTCTTAACCTTTCTTCAAGCGCCTCAATCTCTCCCTTATCTTCTGCGAAGGGAACAGATTCTTTTACGGGTGTGGGTGAAGCCGGGACATGACGGACTATGTTTGGTTGGGGTAGTTCATGGGGGGGTGGATCTTTGAGGTGGAGCAGGGGGCCGAGATGGGTATCTCCTTCCTCATCGTCTTGCCCGGGATAGTCTTCATAAGGTGGGAGTTGCCCCTCAAAGGTAGGGGCTTGGCTTAAATCTTCCGGGGCAGCACGGGGAGCGAAGTCCGGAGGCAAGCCATAGGGGTAAGCTTGTGGGCTATACCTTCGACCAAACACTGCCGTGTTTCTGTCTCGGCCCAGATTTAAGGCGGGCTGCAGCACCGGCTTTGCTTCCCTAACTGTACTGGAGGCGGTTGTCGTGGCTTTATCCTTTATAGTTTTCTGGAGTTTTAACATGACCTCCGAGATGGAAGCCATTTGATCTTTTAAGGCCGATAGATCGGGCTTCATCTGTTCCTGCACGCCCTCTTCATTATCCATTTTTCTGGATCGAGTGTTATAGGGGTGCTTTTGTGCTTTCTTAGTTATGATGAAATTCCTAAAGAAATAAACAACGGTGAGTATGTCACCAAAACATGAATATGTAAATGAATGATCGGAGCACTTGGATCCACCCCAAGGTTTTTTAGATAACGTGATGAGTTCAGAACTTCTCATTTTATAAAAAGAACAAAGCTTTCATCTAGCCAAGATTATACAAAGGTGTTACAAGAGAACCTAACGGTTTCTAATTATATGGGCCATCAAATCTATCATGTGTTGACAGTAATTCATTAGCCCATGAATCTCCTCGGGAGCCGTACACACTTCGGCCATGGCTTTTGCTTTGGCTAATAGATGCAGGAGGTCTTGACTTCCATTCAAGGTCAAGGCGAACCTATCCATCCACATAGTCGCTTCTTGATGCAATGCATCAATCACCCTCCCTCTTGCTTCTTTTTCGGCGTACACTTGTGCAAAATCCTCCGCTAGCTTTTGTTCATGGGTCACAGACTGGTTCAACTCTTCCTTGTATTGCCCTATGATAGCTAGCATGCTTTGCTCCGTGGCTTCCAAGTGTTGAGCCAAACTCCTCTTGGACCTTGCGCACGCAGCTAACTCTTCTTTTAAGATCATGCCATGCACCCGTGACCGGTCTTTTTCCTCTCTTCGAAGTTTGAGCTCATTGTTGCTACCCCACAATGCTCCTCGGAATTTATTTCGGCCATGTTCCTCCTTGCGGGCCCGTTTGGTTTCTTGTTCAAGGGCTCTTGCAGTGGTCGCGTTTTCCTCTTGTAACTCGGTGCACTCTTTCCGGATGTGTGTAGCGGCTGATTTGAACTTCTCTTTGGCGAGTCTCGCCTTCCCTAGCTCTAATTTTAGAGCTTGGACTTCTTCATCTTCCTCCGGAGCTTCGAAGTTCTCCTCATTGATAACTTTCAATTTGGAGAGCCAATCTAACCCTCGCGTGTGAACTCTTAGCCATCCATGATAACCACCGAAGACGCCATTTCGGATGCCTCTAAGCTCCTTGTCTTTCCTCAACAGACTTCTCCACGCCTTGTGGACTCTTTGTATCACCTTGAGACTTTGCGCGCCTAGATCCCTCACAAGGAAAGGCGAGAGACTTTCTTCTGTTGGCGCTCCCCTCATGGGGTACCCTAGCTGTCTTATGGCGAGTGCAGGATTATAATTAATACAACCCCTAGTCCCTATCAATGGAACATTAGAGTAGTCCCCACACGAGAAAAGAACTCCTTCCTTGCCTTCCTTCCAACGAGGAAACCAATTGATTGCGTTGCCTCCTATCCCAGCCAAATGTTGGTCCCAATCGACTCTTCCTTTTTCGGCGCATGAGCGATAACTTTGAAGTGGACATGGGTGTCTTGTGTCTTGTTGGAATAGGTGTGAAACCAACCACACACAGAGAGCGGGTAAACAACAGACAATCCGTGCACTGTTTTTCTCACACCTCCGATCAAGGGTGTCAAACAAATCTGCCAAGATAGCCACCACTGGAGTCTCCTTGCTATGGTGATATGCGAGGAAAGCGTCAATGGCGGCTAAGTCCACCAAACTGTCAACATTCGGAAAGAGGACAACCCCAAAAATCAACAAAGCTAATATATCCGCAAACAGGTCCCACTTCTCTTGGCTCGCCATATCCCTTGCCTTGCCTTCCAAGTATTTCCGAGGCAGGCCCACTACGCCGTTCCGAGTTTGCTTCATGCGATCCATCTCTTTTGCCGAATCTCCAACCACAGCTGCAATCTTGCTCAAGGAGGGAAGAAAGCCGGAGAAAAGATACGGTTTTCTCCCCCCAAGAGGGCATCCTAATATTTCCTCAAACTCTTCAATAGTCGGTACCATTTGGAAGTCCCCAAACGTGAAACACCTCAACGGCTGGTCATAGTATTGGGCAAGGGATACGACAGCTTCCGTAAATACCTCCGCTGCGGTCAAATCTAGAATCTTCCTGTACACTTTGCGGAAGGCTTGCCTTTGGAGAGGTCCCATCAATCGTCCCAATTCCTTGAGGCTGGTGACATCTAGACTTTTAACCTTGACTTGATAAAACCTTTTGCCATTTTGATTTGTCCCCATCATTTACCTAAAAAAGGGGTGGATCAAGACTCCGACATGAATGATGCAATGCGTATGCATGAAACGGAAAGAAAACAACACAAATGGGTAATTCACACATACGAGACCGCAGAGATCCAATGTTAATGCTACGTTTAGGGCATGATGGCGCCTCAACATAGTATTAAAAAGGTTACGCATTACTCTGAAGAAACCAAACATCACTAGCAAAACTATAAACTAGTGCTATTTATCAAAAGATGCATGAGAACAAATGGCACGGAGCGTGTTTGCTCTTTGCCCCTATTTTGGGAACCTATAGGACAATATCTAGGGGTCTCTAATAACTACTCCCCAACAATTCATAACTCACACGGCTGTTTTCTAGAGGTATCATCACTCAAGATAATAATATTGTGGCGGTATGGAATACCAGCGAAAACACAGTATAAAGAGAGAAAGCTCTAGACGAGGTTTCACTATTATCAAGCAAGTCGGAGACCTAGCATGATGATAGATTCACCTCCACTCCTTAAATTCCCATGAACCCGGGTATAGGGCCCCCTTTTTTACTCAAACTCGTGGGTGCTTAGAATGCAGTGTAAAGAATGCGAAATAGACAACAGTTATTTACATTTTACACATTTCAACAAATGCACACACGAAGTTTCACAAATCCACAATTCCTTAAAATAGGCCTAACTCACAGAAGAGCCCCAGTGGAGTCGCCAACTGCGCAACATGCCCTTTTGCGGGCGAGCGAGGCGAGGCTCACGGGTGCGCTTTCCAAAGGAGGAAAAGATGCGCGGAGTCACCACCAACGTTTATTTGTGGACAACGTCGGGAAAACCGAAGGAAACCGGTCAAAATGAAAATTCTAAGTTCGGGAGTTGTATTTACGTTTGAGGAAGGTATTAGCACCTCTCACGTTTGTCTCAAAGGACAACAGCCTATTTTTTAGAATTGTGGAAATTGTATTGCCTTAACATTTATTTCTTTTTATTTTTTGAGGTCGACAAAAGCAGGGCTTTTGCTCCTACGTACCCTCCTTTGGAGAGGAAATCAGACCTACGTAGTTCTTTCTTAAGAGTGAATCAAGCGATTCTTTTTACTTGAATTTGTGATCATTTTTAAGGCGTTGGACCTTAAAAATGATCCTTTTTACTTGGTAAGAAACTCAAATGATAAACTTTCAAACCCTATTTTTTGTGGACGAGCTTGACTAGGCGAGTTGATTTTAGCCTTAGTTTCACTTTAGTTATTAGTCAATCCAATTAAGAATGAGAAATCCCAAAGAGAAAACGTTCGATTGATTTTTTTCGCTTCATTTTACTAAAAGATATTTTTTATTATTATATTATTATTTTACCTCTTTTTTGATTTCCAACGTGGTTACGGCACGACCGAACGGTCGGAATTCATTTTAACCAAAATTAACGGATGATACAATTCAAATGATCGGTGAAAATTTATTTTATTTTTTGATTAGGCGAGAAATGACTTAAATAAATGACTGAAGCACATCAAAAGGGGGTATAGAAAGTGAATGAAAATGAGAATAAAAATACATGAAACAAAATGTGGACCACCACGGGTACATAGAATGAATTGAAAAGCTCGATTTGGGGTACTTACCAGCTGAAGACTGAAGAAAACGAAGAACGAACGATGAATGTCGAAGAACGGTCGAAAATCTTCGCGTAATTACTCACGGAAACGTTACGAAAGCGCCTCGGCTTGGATTTTCTTCACGGAAACAATTTTCCTCAGCAATTTCGAGAGAATAAGAAGTGCCAAGAAGGCTGAACCCCTTCCCTCTTCACTCCTCCCCCTATCTATAGCAAAATAGGGGAGGAGCTTGCCACCCAGCTCGCCCAGGCGAGCAAGGTTGCTTCCTCCAGAAGCAACAGCCTTCTGGAGGAAGAATCTGGAAGGCCCAAGTGGGCCTGATTGCTATTCGTACCCCCCTTTTTACTAAATGCACCCCCCTTTACCTTTTTTGGTAATTCTTTTTCCGTAACGTTACGAAACTTTACGAATTTCGTAACGATACTTATTTTCCTTCCGCAAGGTTACGAATCCTTACGGATTATGTATTTACTCTTTTTTAGCTTTCGAAGAAGTTACGAAAACTCACGGATTGCGAAATTTCCCTTCTTAGACAACTCCACATTTTCTCCTTTGTAAAAAGACACTTGTTAGCATTGCCACATCTCTTAGGCTTGAGTTTATTCCTCAAGTAAAGGAGTTGTTGGATGAGGGTTTGGTTCGCAAGAGATTAAATCCTTGTGCTTTGTTGGTACCCAAAATAGGTATTATTAGGCACCAAATCCCTAAAATAGGTGGTGTGATGAATGCTTTGGGTGGTGCAACACTCTTTTGTAAAATCACTCGTGCACCCAACATCTTCATGATTTGTGTACATAGGGACTCATTAGGTAGGTTTGTTCTTATTTTTAGTTTCAATACAAACTTAGGCACTCATATGGGACACCTTAGGTTTGTCATACTTTTTGGTAGGAATAATCAACATGAAAATACAGAAAAAGGTATGTTCTATTGCTTTACTTTACTTAATTTTTTAAATTGTGATCAAGGGGTTCCTATGAACCCTAAGAGAATAAAGGTCATTCCTGAGTGGCCCGCTCCACCAAGTGTAAGAAAAATTTGGGGCTTCCAACACTTAACAAACTTTTACAAAAGGTTTGCCCCATATTTTTCTATACTTGTAGCACCACTCATTGAGTTGGTGAGGAACCATGTTCCTTCATGGGAAGATGCCCAGGAAATGAGTTTTCAGACCTTACCTTACTTCAACATACGAAACACCACTAATACATATGTTTTTGTTATTTTTACAGGTGTGATCGAGGCCGTACCCGAATCAAATAAACATGAAAATGAAGTAACTAGGAAGTGATCCTAGGTCGTTTCCCAACGAGCAATGATAAACCAATTGTTCATAATATACTTACAATAACAGTAACGATTGGGGGGGGGTTGTTTGTTTTGTGATTTAAGGAGCAGAACAAGTAAACTGGAATATGAAACTAATAATATTAAAAATGGGTTGTTTCCTCTGATTCAGAAGCCATTCTCTTATCCTGGGTTATGGAGAATTCGTCCCTAACAGTTAACCACTTAATCCAACCCTATTTCAATTTACTAAGTGAAAATCAACCTAGGGTTGTCAATACGTGATTAGGCACCACATACACCAGTTAGCCCTTCGTCCATTAAGCATGAACGCAAGTTAGGCTCAGAGGCAATTAATCGAACACGAAGCGTGCACTGATTAATGTTCACGAAATTGGGTTAACTGGTGAAGGGAAAACTGCCAGGGAACCATATTATAAACGAAACCTCAAAGAGAGTTGGGCTTCTTCCTCAGAAGGAAACAACACCAGAATAATTAGCCTTCCATAGATTCAAACAGAAAACGTAAATGAAACATGAAGCAAAAACGTAAATAAACAGAAACGTAAATGAAAGTAGAAGAAGAAACAAGAACGAAATTGTAATTAGAAGCAGGAAATCGAAAATTGCATTAAGAACGAAACAGTAGCATTAGAACAGAAAAACTTCAAAACCATAAACCCTAAGCTCTGAATAATAGTCTAACAGAATGCCCTGCACGAATTCCAAGGCTGCTATTTAAAAAGAGTCACTCAAAGTCACTGGGCCCTCTTACAATACTCTGGCCCAAAACGAAATAAACACTGAACCACATAAAATAAAATTGCGAAATTTCCTAATTAGAAATTAACTAAGGTAAGCGCTGCTTTATTTGCCCTCTTCAAGTCCACAACCAAGATTCGAATTAAGCCCAATGTTTCATTAATTCCTGAAATTAGATTAAAAACATCAAATTAGCTAAATGAGCCCAAATAATAAAACTGCCTAATTAATTGAAAATTAAGACCAATCAGTAATTAAAATGGTGCAAAAAGGGTTTAGAAAATAGCAGAAAATGATGGCACATCAAAACCCCCCATACTTAGCCTTTTGCACTCCTGGGCAAAATGAAACAAAGAACAAAATCCAAGGATATCAAAGAGAGACAAATGAAAACATTCAGATATTTATCAATGAACATCAAGGAATGAAAGGAATGGGTAACATCTAACATAAGGAGATCCGAAAAGTCAAGACATTCATGAAAATCATCCAAGCAACCCAATCATGGCAAAATAGTTAATCAGCTCAAGAATGAAAAGTGATAAAGCCTCACAAGATATACACTCTATCTCTCAAGTGTTTAGGCTACTATTTACCCTCAAAGCACCCATGAAAACAAACACCACATAAACTTGGCAAGATTCTAAAATTGACAATCAACCCATAAACACAAGCACATGAGGATCAAAAGGTCTTTTAAGGTTGTAATGGGGCCAAGGACAAGGTATGGGAAAATATGGAATAGGTGGCTGAATCCCAAAGGAATAGAGGAGCAATGGGGAATAAGTGCATAATAAGAAAACATAAGAAAATAAAAAGAAGTAAAGTTAAAATTTAAACATAAAGAGTAGAACCAAGAGTCTCATCATTCTTTTGTCATTTAAGATCTTATTCACTCAACTTTACTGCTTTTCTTTTTCTTTTTCGATTTTTTTTAATATATATATATATTTTTTTTTTACTCTGTAGCCTTTGAGAAACAACATCATATTCAGCATGTCCAACATTTAACCAATATGCAATGTACATCAAGTATGGCTCAAAATATATCATAAAGCATGGCCAACAAAACATGTTATCCAATGAAACAAAAACCCCCACACTTATTCCCAAAACAATTCCAAAGCTCCAAAATTCCTTAAGGATATGGTGATATCATGGTTTTTCACTTAAGGCTTGTAGTGAACTTCAAAACAAGGAAAGGGAAACAAGGCTCAAAAGGGCTATCAAAGGAATTAAGTCAAGGTAAGTCTATTTGGATAAAAGCTTATAAGAACAAAATTGCCTCAATCATATCCAAATATGCATGTGAATTAGGAAGCATAAACAAGAATCAAGCCAAGGCTATTGTGCAAGCAATCAATGAGGCAAAACACACCAAATGATTATGATGATGGATGGGTCAAATTCTCACAATGGTAAACTCATCACTTTCAAATTGAGCTTTCAAAACTATCATGACATGTAGAGGAGAATCAAAGATTTCAAGTCACAAAATGTCAAAAACTTTTATTTTCAAAACAATTACCCATTTCTTGAACATATCCTATGATTCAAAGAAAAACATGCAAAGTCGTACATGCGCACAGAATTGACCCAAAATATTAAACTAAAAATCCGACGAAACTAACAACATTAACAAATTAACACAACTAACAAATTAACAAAACCAACAAAACTAACAAAAACCAAAGAACACTCCCCCCCATACTTAAACAACACATTGTCCTCAATGTAGCACAATCAAGAGATTAAAAACAATTAAATCATCAAATAGAATCGGACAAGTGTAATAAAAGCAAGGAAGGAGATAGGAAGAGAAGAACTCCCTAAGTCATGGTGGAGGAAGAGTAGGGTGGAGTAAGGAAGTCTCTTCCACCACTACGTCCACTAAAGAAGGGTTCGTGAGGAATGGCTTAAGTCGATGGCCGTTGACCTTGAAGCTCTTGTTTGTCGAGTCACTTTTGATCTCAACTGTACCATAAGGAAAAACATTAGTAACAACAAAAGGACCAATCCACTTAGACCTCAACTTACCACTCATGAGTCCAAGCCTAGAATTATACAATAGCACTTTTTGCCCCACCATGAAGTCCTTCTTAACTATCATGCTATCACGGAACTTCTTGGTCTTTTCTTTGTAGAACTTGGCATTCTCGTAGGCTTCTAGGCGGATTTCATCTAACTCACTCAGTTGCAACTTTCTTTCCTCACCAGTTTGATCCATGGAGAAGTTGCAAGTCTTCACTGCCCAGTATGCTTTGTGCTCAATTTCCACTGGAAGATGACATGCCTTTCCAAAGACAACCCGATAAGGAGACATTCCTATGGGTGCTTTGTAGGCAGTCCGATGTGCCCAGAGAGCATCATCAAGCCTGGTACTCCAATCTTTCCTGCTTGGCTGCACAATCTTCTCTAAAATTCTCTTAATCTCCCTGTTAGAAATTTCTGCCTGTCCATTGGTCTGGGGGTGGTATGGTGTGGATACCCTGTGTACCACCCCGTACTTTTTAAGCAGGGCATGCATTGTTCTGTTGCAAAAATGGGTTCCTTGATCACTAACAATTGCTTTAGGTACTCCAAACCTGCAAAACAGATTAGACCTGACAAAATCTGCAACAACTTTAGCATCATTAGTTCTAGTGGGCTTGGCTTCCACCCATTTTGAAACATAGTCAACTGCAAGGAGAATGTAAACATAACCAAAAGAGACAGGAAAAGGGCCCATGAAATCTATACCCCAAACATCAAACACCTCACAGAATAGCATAGGTTGTTGAGGCATTTGTTGTCGCCATATAAGTGTATTTCCTGCTCTTTGACACTGCTCACAAGTGCTGCAGATCTTCCACGCATCCTTAAAAATGGTAGGCCAATAAAAACCACAACCAAGCACTTTGCGAGTTGTCCTTTGAACACCCAGATGACCTCCCGGTGCGGAAAAATGACAGAACTGCAGGACTGAGTCAGTCTCATGATCTGGAATGCATCGTCTAATGACCTGATCACTGCACAATTTCCACAAGTAGGGGTCATCCCAAATAAAATGCTTAGCATCACTTTTAATTTTATCTTTTTGGGCTTTAGATGCTAAGGGAGGAAAAACAGAAGCAACTAAATAATTGACAATGTTAGCAAACCAGGGAGTAGAAAGAGAGTCAGAAATACTATACAGTATATACAAATGATCATCCAGGAAATCATCCCGAATGGGTGAATTCGCATCCGATACACGTTCGATCCGACTCAAATGATCAGCAACTAAATTTTGTGCTCCGCTCCTATCACGGATCTCCAAGTCAAACTCTTGAAGCCAGAGCATCCATCGGATCAACCTAGGCTTAGAATCAGCCTTCTTCAACAAGTACTTTAGAGTTGCATGGTCAGTATAAACAATAATGCGGGTACCAAGCAAATAAGATCGAAATTTTTCAAGAGCAAAAACTATGGCTAGAAGCTCCTTCTCAGTAGTAGTATAATTCGCTTGGGCAGCATCTAAAGTCCTAGAAGCATAGTATATCACCCTGGGCAATTTATCAATTTTCTGAGCAAGGACAGCCCCCAATGCATAATTTGATGCATCACACATAAGCTCAAAAGGGGCTGTCCAATCGGGTGCCTGGATGATGGGGGTGGTAGTCAGCGCTCTTTTGAGGAAATCAAAAGCCTCTTTGCATTTGTCATTAAAGTCAAACTCCACCTCCTTTTGCAACAAGTTGGACAGTGGAAGGGCTACTTTGCTAAAATCCCTTATAAAGCGCCTGTAGAATCCTGCATGACCAAGAAAAGATCGTACCTCTCGCACACAAGAGGGGTAAGGCAATTGTGAAATAACAGAAATTTTTGCAGGATCTACTTCAATACCCTTATTGGAAATAATGTGGCCTAAAACTATACCTTGCTCAACCATAAAATGACATTTTTCAAAATTTAGAACAAGGTTAGTTTCAATGCATCTATTCAAAACTTTTTCCAAACTATCCAAACAACCATCAAAAGAGGATCCATATACAGTGAAATCATCCATAAACACCTCTATGCAATTTTCTAAGAAATCACTGAAAATACTAATCATGCACCGCTGGAAGGTACCAGGGGCATTGCACAGGCCGAAAGGCATCCTCCTATAGGCAAAAGTGCCAAAGGGGCAGGTGAATGTGGTCTTTTCCTGATCCTCAGGAGCAATAGTAATTTGCATATAACCAGAAAAACCATCAAGGAAACAGTAGTAAGATTTACCTGCCAGGCATTCAAGCATTTGGTCAATGAATGGCAGGGGAAAATGGTGTGGTCGGCTGGATAGTGGTAGAAGGAGATGGTTTCTCAGCCTGTACCTCATAAAGAAAGTCAGAGGTATGTGTACTTCCTGAAACATGGTTAGTCCTATCTGACTCTATAAAATCAATCTCGAGAGGTAAAACACCACCACCAGACATGCAATCAATATCACTCTCAGATTCACTCTCAGCATCAAATTCAGACATATGATCAAGTACAATTTCAAACTCAATGCATGAAGAGTGAGAGGCATGCAGATTAGAGTAAAGATCAGTCATGTATTCATCAACAACATGGTCAATTATTTCAGCACGAAATACAAAAAGATCTTCAGATGGGTATTTCATAGCATCCAGAATGTTAAAATGAACAGTTATATCACCAAACTCCATGGATAGTGTGCCTGCATAAACATCTATCTTAGTTCTAGCAATTTTCATAAAGGGTCTACCTAGAATGATGGGAACTGATCCTTGAGAAAATCCATCTTCCATATTCAAAATATAAAAATCAACAGGGAAAATCAGTTCACCAACTCTAACTAAGACATTTTCTATGAAACCAACAGGATAGGCAACACTTCTATTAGCTAAATGAATTACCACATCAGTTGACTGCAAGGGACCTAGAGATAGAGAATTAAAAATAGACAGAGGCATAACACTAACAGAAGCTCCTAAATCTAGCATGGCATTCTCGAACTTACTATTCCCTATAATACAAGGTATGCTGAATGTACCTGGATCTTTACATTTTTCAGGAATTTGGGGAACAAATTTACCAATCAATGCGGAGACATTTCTGCCTATGCTAATTCATTCACTTCCTTTAAGCTTACGCTTATTAGTGCACAGCTCCTTCAAGAATTTAGCATATCTTGGAATTTGCTTAATTGCATCCAGCAGAGGTATATTTACCTCTACTTTTCTAAATGTTTCCAAGATCTCTTTCTCTGCCTCTTCCATTTTTTGTTGGAAACTGCTCTTGGAGGGAATGGAAGAGGGGGAATGTGCTGCTTCTGCAAATCAGAATTACCTGTGGAAGAAGATTCACCTGCACAGAAATTGTTAGGTAAATTTTTGTCATCACCTTTTTCTGGAGTAGAGTGAAGTTTGGCAGGTTCATTTGCAGATGAGGAAGGTGCTACGGGTTGAGGTCCTTGACACTGCTTTCCCGACCTCAATGAAATGGCACTGACATTTTTGGGATTTTGGATAGCTTGAGAAGGTAGCTTGTCAGAATTCTGGGACTGTTGCTGATTCAATTGTGTAGCTAATTGTCCCATCTGATTAGTCAAGCTCTGAATGGAAGCTCTGGTCTCTTGTTGAAACTGCATGTTCTGCATAGTCATTTGCCTCACAAGTTCTTCGAGGGAAGGTTGTGGAGGGGCCTCAACTGTTGGTTGTTTCTGGGGTTGTTGCTGTTGTTGGATTGGTGGAGGAATGTATGGTCTGCTTGGGCCAGCAGCATTTTGGAAGGAAGGAGCAGGCTGCTGTTGTTGTTGCTGAGGGCTGGACCATCTGAGATTAGGGTGATTCCTCCATCCAGGGTTGTATCTGTTGCTGGAAAGGTCATAATTGTTCTGTTGTGGTTGATTTTGCTGCCGAGGTTGAGGAGGTCTATTGTAAATATTTGCAGCATAAGCTTCGGGTTGCTCAATTGCTCCAGGTTGCTGCATGGAAGGGCAAAGGTCTGTATGGTGGTCAGCAGAGGAGCACAAACCACAGACCCTTGCAACAGGTACAGATTTCTGGTTCAAGGCCAGCTAGGTTACCAAGTTAACCAATGCATCCAGTTTGCCTTCAAGCTTCTTAGTTTCAGATGATGCAATTGAGTTTGTAGCTACCTCATGCACTCCTCTAATGACTATAGCATCATTTCTGGCGCTAAACTGCTGGGAGTTGGAAGCCATCTTCTCAATTAAATTTCTAGCTTCAACAGGAGTCATGTCTCCAAGGGCTCCACCACTGGTAGCATCTATCATACTTCTCTCCGAGTCCTTCATAAAAATATTGGAGAAGAAGCTGCTCCGAAATCTGATGGTGAGGGCAACTGGCACATAGTTTTTTAAATCTCTCCCAGTATTCATACAGGCTCTCTCCACTGAATTGTCTAATACCTGAGATATCCTTTCTGATGGTTGTGGTCCTGGAAGCAGGGAAAATTTTTTCTAAGAATACTCTCTTCATGTCATCCCAGCTCGTGATGGACCTTGGAGCAAGGTAATACAGCCAGTCCTTTGCCACTCCTTCTAAAGAATGAGGGAAAGCCTTCAGAAATATGTGGTCCTCTTGGACATCTGGGGTTTTCATGGTGGAGCAGATAATATGAAATTCCTTCAAATGTTTGTGTGGGTCTTCACCTGCAAGGCCATGAAACTTTGGAAGCAAATGAATCAGTCCAGTTTTAAGAACATATGGGACATCCTCATCAGGGTATTGGATGCACAAGCTTTCGTAGGTGAAATCAGGTGCAGCCATTTCCCTTAGAGTCCTCTCACGAGGTGGAGGTTGTGCCATATTCTCAGAATGTTCAAAATCAGAATGCTCAGAATCAGAATGCTCTAAATCAGGATGTTCAAAATCACCAATAACAGAATGCACAGATTCACCAGTAATGGAATGCTCAGGATGATCAAAAGGTATAAAATGATGCCTAACTAATCTATGAAATGTCCTATCTATCTCAGGATCAAAGGGTTGTAAGTCAGATGGATTGCCTCTAGTCATACACCACATTCAGCATGCACAACTAGTTGCCTTGTCATGTAAATAAAGGTGCAGGTTTGAACTACAGCTACCCTCAAATGATATCCAAATGACTTGAAATTTTGTGAGCAACCTTATAAAATGATGAGAAGATAGCACAAAAAATTTCAGGCAAAAATTCAAAGTCTAACTATGGAAGCTAAAAATGGTAGGTTAAGAAAAATAAGTGAATAAAACTTGAAAAATAAAAAAACTTTTGACAGAACCACTATTTTTGGACGATGGAGACCTCAGCCAGCCTATGGCGGGCTGTCACGGCATAGGAAATTTTTTTCTACCCCAAATACATATATAATAATTGCGATTCTGATAACTGGAGCAAAAGTTATGGCCGTTTGAAGTTTCGACAAACACAAAATTTGCTACTTTTTTGGAACTTTCAAATCTGACCAAACTAAAGGCTCTAGCTATTTTTCCCACAAAATATAGGTTAAAAGAAGTTACCACAAAAAAATTCAGCCAAAAATAACAACCCTAGCTACTAAAACAAAAAATCTCAAATAATTCAACATGGGTGGTCGCTATAATCCGTCTCTACTTGATTTCTACTACTACTCTGTTTTGCCGCAAGCAAAAGTGGTTGCTAAGTCCGTCGCAAAACACTATTCACAACAAAACACCCAAGACTGAAACAGGGAAAGCGCTTAATAGGAAAACTGAAACAGAAAACACACTAAACAAAATACCAGGACACTAAACAACACTAACACACATACTAACACAATACTAACAATTAAACTTAAAACACGAAAGAATTAAACACACAACACTAGCTAGTTATTATGAACCTTTGGACACTGCTCCCCGGTAACGGCACCAAATTTGATCGAGGTCATACCCGAATCAAATAAACATGAAAATGCAGTAACTAGGAAGTGATCCTAGGTCGTTTCCCAACGAGCAATGATAAACCAATTGTTCATAATATACTTACAGTAACAGTAACGATTAGGGGGGGGGTTTGTTTGTTGTGTGATTTAAGGAGCAGAACAAGTAAACTGGAATACGAAACTAATAATATTAAAAATGGGTTGTTTCCTTTGATTCAGAAGCAATTCTCTTATCCTGGGTTATGGAGAATTCGTCCCTAACAGTTAACCACTTAATCCAACCCTATTTCAATTTACTAAGCGAAAATCAACCTAGGGTTGTCAATACGTGATTAGGCACCACATACACCAGTTAGCCCTTCGTCCATTAAGCATGAACGCAAGTTAGGCTCAGAGGCAATTAATCGAACACGAAGCGTGCACTGATTAATGTTCACGAATTTGGGTTAACTGGTGAAGGGAAAACTTCCAGGGAACCACATTATAAACGAAACCACAAAGAGAGTTGGGCTTCTTCCTCAGAAGGAAACAACACCAGAATAATTAGCCTTCCATAGATTCAAACAGAAAACGTAAATGAAACATGAAGCAGAAACGTAAATAAACAAAAACGTAAATGAGACAGAAACGAAAATGAAAACAGAAACGTAAATGAAAGTAGAAGAAGAAACAAGAACGAAATTGTAATTAGAAGCAGGAAATCGAAAATTGCATTAAGAACGAAACAATAGCATTAGAACAGAAAAACTTCAAAACCATAAACCCTAAGCTCTGAGTAATAGTCTAACAGAATGCCCTGCACGAATCCCAAGGCTGCTATTTAAAAAGAGTCACTCAAAGTCACTGGGCCCTCTTACAATACTCTGGCCCAAAACGAAATAAACACTGAACCACATAAAATAAAATTGCAAAATTTCCTAATTAGAAATTTACTAAGGTAAGCGCTGCTTTATTTGCCCTCTTCAAGTCCACAACCAAAATTCGGATTAAGCCCAATGTTTCATTAATTCCTGAAATTAGATTAAAAACATCAAATTAGCTAAATGAGCCCAAATAATAAAACTGCCTAATTAATTGACAATTAAGACCAATCAGTAATTAAAATGGTGCAAAAGGGGTTTAGAAAATAGAAGAAAATGATGGCACATCAAAACCCCCGATACTTAGCCTTTTGCACTCCTGGGCAAAATGAAACAAAGAACAAAATCTTTGTAAATTTTGGGCCCATGGGCTAAGTGGAATTTCGGGCCTTAGGGTTCTTATGAGCCTTAGGGTAGATTTCGGGCCCATGGGCTAAGTACGAGCCCACTTATCTTTGTAAATATTAGATTAAGGTTTCATTATTTTTGGGCCTTGTATTTAGGGCTCCATAATGTAGGTAGGGTACCCTAGAAATATAGGATTTTTCAGCCCTTGTATTTTAGGGCACCTAGACTAGTTTTTGTATTAGGGATAGTTTTGTAATTTCACATGCACTAAGTGGATATTTGATGTGTGTGGTTGGAAATAAATTTAATTGAATTGGTAGAAGCCCAATCCAATTAAATTTTAGAGGGGGAGGTGAGCAATTGCTTACTACACCCCATTGCCACATCATATAGTCACACTTTGTGCATGTCCTTCATGCTTTTCATGCCTCATGACACCTAACCACACTTAGTGGAGAATCTTGGAATTGATCTTGGATTAGTGGGCTGAACCATAACTAAAATTCACTAATCATAATTAGTGAAATTTTGGCTCCAAAGTTTGGCTCCACAAATTCAAGTGAAATTTGAATTTCCCTCCAATTTTGTGTGACACTTAGGCTATAAATAGAGGTCATGTGTGTGCATTTTTTTCAACTTTGATCATTTGAATATCAAACTTCAGATTTCAAAGCTCATTTAGAGCACAAAATTTCTTGCTCTTCTCTCCCTCTCCCTTCATTCATCTCCTTCTTCCTCCAAGCTCTTATCCATGGCCTCCTATGGTGGTGAGCTTCTTCTAGACTCATCTTCTCCTTGAAGTGGCGTCTCCTCTCTCTCTTCCCTTTCCATTCCGCTGCCATTCATCTTCCAAGAAGCAAAGGAATCCATTGATGAAGAAGATCCTAGGCCTACAAGCTCCAATGGAGCTTGCATCAGTGTGTGTGTGTGTCTTTGTCTCTTTATGTTTGTATGTGTGTCTGTCTATGTGTGTGAGTGTGTTTGTGTATGTGTGTGTCTGTGACTCAGTGTGTGTGTCTGTGGCTCAGTGTGTTTGTGTGTTTGTCTGTCTCTTTATGTGTGTGTGACACTGTGAGTGTGTGTGTGTGTGTCTCATTGTAGGGTAGCAAAGGATCATTAAATTGTAAACATCATCAGCCACATGATGAGGGAAGCAGTATCAAATCAATGCTTTACAAGCTTTTTGGTGGGGAGCAATAAGGTGCCTGTGGATGTTCTTCAATACGCTGACGATACGATATTCTTTGGAGAAGCATCTATGGCAAATGTCAAAACTGTGAAGGTTACTCTCAGGAGTTTGAGCTGATTTCTGGATTGAGAATTAATTTTGCTAAGAGAAAATTTGGAGTTGTTGGTCAATCTGAGGAGTGGTGTCTTCATGCTGCAAACTACCTCAATTGTGCTTTGCTCCAAATTCCTTTATGCTATTTAGGTATTCCGATTGGTGTCAATCCCAAAAGAAAGGAAGGTGATATCCTATAATTAGGAAATTTGAGGATAGGCTGAAAAGCTGGAAGATGGGTAGGGGTGACCAAATCCTGTTCTGGGAAGATGCTTGGGCTGAGGATGGGATTCCCCTGAAAGACCAATTTCCAGAAAGGCAGAAATTGATGGTTTCTGGGTGGAAAATCCTAATTTGCTTAAGGCAGAAATTCTGCAGCATTAGCAGAGCAGATTCAAATTAATTGAAGTTATGTACAAGCACTGCAGCTTTTACAAAAATAAGCACTGCAGCTTATTTAAGGCAGAAATTCTGCAGCATCTGCAGTATGTGGGTGGAAAAATAAGCACCGCAGCTTTTAAAATTAAATTAATTGAACTTATGTACAAGCACAAGTTCAAATTAATAAGGTTTGACAGAAGGTTTTCTGTTTTTTAAAAAAATTTCACTACAGCTTTTAGAGAAGTTAAAATGGAAGCATCTTTATTAATTACAATTGAAGTATATAAGTTGGTTTTAACATATAGGAGATAAGGTTTAATTACAACAGGGAGTGGTTATTCAAAATAACTTTGATGAAGGTGGGGGATGGAGAGAAAATTAGATCCTAAGGGACTCAATTCCTCATTCATTGAAACCAGTATGCAACATTTTACATGAAACACCAGCATATAACATTTTAAAGCAAACACCACTATATAATATTTTAAATGAAACAGCAGTATATACATACTTGTTCCTATGTACGTACCTGGAGTTGCTATAACCCGAACGACCTTCAACAACAATGTCAATTAAAAGTAGTCTATGATAACATGAAAAAAACAAAAAACCAATGGTCATGGACATGGCTGACACATTTGGAGAAGGATTTTGGTATTCATTTCAACCAATGCTCATCCAATATCAGAGCAGGATTTAATCCTTTAAAAGAAATGGAAGCCATTACACCAAAGTCAATACTCATGAATGCTATAACATCCATCAAGAATCATAACAAAGCAGTAATTAAAATTAAATTCATCTTAGTTTTTCTATTTTATGATCACTCCCGATTCAAGACAAAATCAATTACTAATTATCATGTATTCTTTTCTAAAATGGCCTTGGGTTTGAAGATCAATTTTGCCAAAAGCCAAATTGGGGTTATGGGGGTTCAGGCCAGTTGGATTCAGGAAGTAGCCCAATTATTTATTTGTTTGTATGTTTGTTTGTTTTTTCTTGATACGTGGTTGAGGGTGTAAAGATTAGTATTTAGTACGTTTGGTAAAAGGAACGAAAAGGAAGACCTACACTATACTATACAACAATGTGAGACTGAGATTGAGAAATATCGGAATCTGCGGTTGGTGTCTGCCAATACTGTCACAAGAAAATTGTCTCCTTTGTGAGGCAAGGTTATTAATGCTATTATTGAATCTTTTTAAAAATGTTATCCACTAGTATATACACATAGGAGAAAAGGTTCAAGTTGAGGAACACACACATGTGGAGGACAGCCAAAGAGGTAGGTAAGGGGCTTTTAGAAGTTAGGACAGCCTCCCACGAGTACCTAAGCACATGACAAACTCGTGTTGCTGTGCTGGTTGTCACCACACACTACAAAAACAAAACAATCATGTAAATGCAAATCGTACGCCACAGACTCACTCTCTGCATAATGTAATGTATATATTTTCCTTTCATTTTTTCATCTTTGTTTGATTTTCTTCCCATCCCATGTGGTGTGCAGCAAGAGAGAACCCCTTAGGTTTCTCCTCCTTTTTGGGTTAGCTAAGAAGCTCATTATAGGATGTGGTGTGCAGCAAGACTAGAAGACTTTATAATCAGCCTCATGATCTTAGCTGAGTTGTTCATTCTCTTTAAAAACACAGAGGATCATTTTCTTTTGCACATTAAAAACAGTGCATCAAATTTTGGTTTAGAAGCAAAATGCAGTTAAAATGAGATGTTTTCACTAATTAAAAAAAAGAGGCTTCAAGTGTGGTAACGTAACTCAACTCATGTCATTATGTGCCATAGTTTAACATATATAACTGGTGGAGGATTTGGTCTAGAATTGCAAGTACAGTCAAAAAAGAGTGTTGTATAATTAAAACTAGTGAATAATCCTGTAATTTTGAAAACTAAGCTGGTTGATTGGGGTTCGAAGCCCTTTAGGGTGCTGGATTCGTGGCTCAATCAAAAAGGGTATCAAAGGATGGTGAAGGAGACTTGGTCTAAGGATCAGCAGGGTGGATGGGGGGGTATTGTTCTTAAAAACAAGCTGAGAAATCTTAAAAATGCCATCAAACAGTGGAGTAAAGTTAATGTTGATATTAATGTTAGTAAAATCCAGAGATTGAGGCAGCAGCTTAATGACTAGGAAATTACAGCTGCTGATAGACCTTTATCTCAAGATGAAGTCAAAGTCAAGAAATCTATTCAATAAGAGCTGTGGGAGGTTTCAAATGCTTATGAATCCATGCTGAGACAGAAATCTAGAGAGAAATGGATTAAGGAAGGTGATAGCAATACAGCTTATTTTCACAAAGTTTTAAATTGCAGAAGAAATTACAATGCTCTTCAGGGTCTCTTCATTGATGGTAATTGGGTCCAACAGCCTGACCGGGTCAAGGATGAAGTTCTTAATTTCTTTCTTCATAGATTTAATGAAGTCAAGATGTTCAGACCCACTCTTGATGGGGTATCCTTCCAGTCCATTGATCAGAATCAAAGAGAGGGACTCATTGCCCCTTTTTCTGACCAAGAGATTAAAGACGTTGTTTGGAGTTGTGGTGGAGATAAATGCCCGGGTCCCGATGGTTTTAATTTCAACTTTATTAAGGCTTTTTGGAAGAATCTGTCTAAGTTTAATGCCCGGGAATCAAGAATCTGTCTAAGTTTAATGCAGCTCTCATGGGAAGATGGATTTGGGATTTATAATGTAAACAAAATCAGTTTTGGCTCAGGGTTCTAAATTCCAAGTATGGAGGATGGCCAGCCTTGCAGAATGGCGGAGTTCATTGTGGGGATTGTCATTGGTGGAGGGACCTCAAGAAAATATATCAGCACAATGACTTCAAGATTATTCATCAAAACATGGCTTGGAAGGCAGATTGTGGGGATAAAATTCGATTTTGGAAAGACAACTGGCTGGGGGAGGACTGCAACTTGGAACAGAAATATCCTCAGCTCTTCATTATTAGTAAGTAGCAGAATGATCTCATTTCAAACATGGGTAGCTTCTACCAGAACAATTGGAGATGGGATTTGAAATGGAGGAGACACTTATTCGAGCATGAGGAGGGAGTAGCTGTGGCTTTCATGGAAGAGATCAGTTCTTATCCCATTGAGTGTCATCAGAAAGATAACTTACTATGGAAAGCTGATCCTACTGGGATGTACTCTACTAGATCAGCTTATAGACTTATGTTAAATCTAAAGGATAGGCTTATTTGGAAATTAAAAATCCCCCCAAAGGCTGCCATTTTCACTTGGAGGCTTATAAAGGATAGGCTCCCTACTAGAGCTAACCTTCATAGAAGAAATGTGGGGACTTGTGGAGGCCTTTGGTTAATCTGGGGTGTTTTTGTCTGTTGGTGGGGACTTGTGATGGGTTTATATGTGTTTTTTGGGAGGCTGGCAGCATAGCTGCTGTTGTAAAATTGCACTTAAGTACCTCTGGTAGTATTGCTCTTATTAATAATACTATATATTTTCTGCCTTCCAAAAAAACATTTGAGGGATTGGAGAATCTGCCACCTCCAGATACTCCTATTGTGTATGTTTCAAATCATCAGAGTTTTCTAGACATATATACTCTTCTTACTTTAGGAAGAAGCTTTAAGTTCATAAGCAAGACTGGGATATTCCTCTTTCCAATAATTGGGTGGGCGATGTTTCTTTTGGGCATCATTCCTTTGAAGCGCATGGACAACCGAAGTCAGCTGGTATTCCTTCACTATTATTATTATTACAATTAATTTTAACTAGTTCTTCTTAATAAGAAGTCAGTGTTTTGTGTGAAATTATTTTCCCCCTTTGGATTAAATGATACCAATAACCTTGAAGTCATGGTTTTGTTTTCTTCTTAACATATAGGACTGCCTTAAACGATGCATGGATCTTATCAAGAAAGGAGCCTCTGTTTTTTTTTTCCAGAGGGAACACACAGTAAAGATGGAAGACTAGGCACATTCAAGGTGAGTTTGTGTCAAAAATTTTGTAATCATTATCATCTTTATATATAATTATGATTTAAGCCAGCTGGTATTCCTTCACTATTATTATTATCATCTTTGTATTAGCAATGTTGTATTAGAAAGTAGTTCTGTATTATAAACTGAATGTATAATAGCTTTGGTAATAGCTTGAGTAATTAGGAAGTGTGTAGTTAGTTACCGCATATGGAGTGAGAATGCTCTTTGTAGGACACTTTTGTCTCTAGGACTGCGAGTGTATTTTTGTATTGTGTGTGATTTGTGTGTTCAATATTATATTTTATTCATTTATCAATTGGTGTTCTATCATTTTGGTCCGACCTGCTGAATCGAAAAGAGGAGGTTCTGTGGCCAGTGAATTCATCATTTCGGCTCAACTAAGGTGATCAAGAGTATGTATTTGTTTGAGGAAAAACTTGAAGGCTGGAAGCTAAAATTGATGCCAGCAGGGAAGAAAAGATAGGACATTAAGGAAATTTCAATTATTGAGAGGTTGTTGAGTCACTGTAAGAATGTTTCTCTGGTTAGTACTGTGAATTCCTTTAGCTTGTGCTCCCACAAAATTTGAAGCACCCTTCGATCTGTGTGGCATTGTCGTTCACCAATTTGAGAACAACTAAACACTTTATAATTTCTACTGTCACAGACAAGGCCAAAATGGAAAGGAGTCTCAAAATAAAAGCAACAAAAAATAGTAGAAGCAATGACATGGCATATGCAATTTCAGCAACACAGAGAGAGAGAAAGAGAGAGAGAGATGGACAGGCCCTGTAGAAGCAAACTTTGGTTGTGCTTTTTTTATTATTATAATTATAATATTATAATATTTAAAGGGTAAAGTTTTATGCTTAGTAATTTAGCCAATTTCTTTTCATTCTCTTTTTACTCTAACCAAACAATTAAAAATAAATTATTTTTTTCCTTTTGTAATTCCATCAATCCAAACAATACATAAGAGTAACTGAGGCACCTTTGGCTTAGGACAATTTTAAGGTAGCCTTTTTGCAAGGTTTGGAGGGAGAAATGTTGAAAATCCTTATGTAAAGATGAAAGATTTGAAGCAAACAGGGACTGTTGATGACTATATAGAAGCTTTTATATTCTTGTCTTCCTAATAGGAAATTGCTAGAGGACCAATACTTGGGTTATTTTGTGGAACACTTGTTACAACTTAACATTAAACGGAAACTGCAGAGTGGCAGAGATAAAGCTTGGCATTCCCATTGGTGGAAGGACCTTAGAAGACTTTATAATCAGCCTGATTTCCACAGTATCCACCAGAATATGGTATGGAAGGTTGGTTGTGGGGACAAAATCAAATTTTGGCAAGATTCTTGGCTGAGTGAGGGCTGTAAGCATTTCAAAAAAAGATTCTTGGCAATATGGAAGGAAGGTTAGTTTATTAATAATATTCAAAGAAAGATTCTCAGAGCAGAACCCTTGTAGACCAACCCTGGATGGGATTCAGTTTTCTTCTCTTGGCCAAGGGCAGAAGGAAAGCCTTGTTGCTAGATTCTCTGAAGTGGAAATCAAGTCTGCAGTTTGGGCTTGTGGTGGAGATAAAAGCCCTGGCCCGGATGGTTTGTACTTCAACTTTATCAAGCAGTTTTGGGAAATTCTAAAACCTGATTTCATCAAGTTCTTCGATGAGTTCTTCATTAATGGCATATTCCCCAAAGGAAGCAATGCATCCTTCATAGCCCTTATCCCCAAGATCATTAACCCTCAATCTCTTAATGATTATAGACCCTGTTTTTTGGAACTGCAACTACAGCTAATGTTAGAGTCATGAAATCTATCCTGAGAATTTTTTAGTTGGCTTCAGGGCTCAAGATCAACTATGCTAAAAGTCAATTTGGGTGCTTGGGTAAATCTGTGGCTTGGTGCAGGGAAGCAGCTAACTTTCTTAATTGTGGCCAGCTGGATTTTCCTTTTTCTTACCTTCGAATTCCAGTGGGGTCGACGTCTAAAAGCTGGAATGTTTGGCAGCCTCTCATCAGCAAGTTTGAAACTAAACTAGCAAAATGGAAGCAGAGATGCCTATCTATGGGAGGCAGGATATCCCTCATCAATTCTGTCTTAACATCCCTTCCTATTTACCTATTGTATTTCTTTGCCTAAAAAAGTGGTGCATAAGGTAGTATCTATCCAGAGGAAGTTTTTATGGGGAGGAGGCTCTGAGGCAGCCAAGATTGCCTGGGTTAATTGGGACTCTATGTGTCTTTCCAAGAACAAAGGAGGGCTCAGGATTAAAGACATGTCCAACTTTAATAAAGCCTTGCTTGCTAAATGGGGGTGGGAATTGGCAAACAATCAGAATCAGCTCTGGGCTAGAGTCTTGTTATCCAAATATGGAGGGTGGAATGCACTATGTTATGGTAGGGACAGTGCACATTTCTCTCATTGGGCTATATTTTTGTAGTTGGGTTTGGCAGAATCTGCCTTTGTAATTATATATTATTTTCAGTACACCTAGTACTGAAGCTTTATTAATACTATCTGATTTTTGCAGTGCAAAAAAAAACACTAACTAAAAAATGGATTAAAGAGGGGGACAACAACAACTTCTATTTCCATAAACTAATCAATTACAGCAGGAGGACAAGGGGTTATGGATTGGTGGTTGAAGGACAAGGGGTTCCAGCAACTAGTGGAGCAGCAATGGGGCAACTAGTGGACCACAATTTTGCCTTGTATTTTTTTAATCCTCTCTTCAGTACACCTAGTACTGTATTATATATAATACTATTCTGTTGTGCAAAAAAAAAAAAAACCATACAAGAACAAAAAATGCTATTCAAGAAATTGAGGCAGCTACCAGATTTTTAGAACATACAACAAAGATTCATATTCATCCACATTCAGTACATTGCTGGAAACGGAAGCAGAACCTTATGGATACACAACAAGGAGCGCATAGCTTTTGATGCAAGGAAAAGCAACTGAAGAAAATAGTGACCAGAACCTAATGGATACACAGCTTTCCAAGCAACACTACCTGCATTCAAAACCCTAGCTAGTAGTAGTAACTATTTAAGAAAATAACTAACAATCTATAAGAAGAAAGAGCACAAACACCACGTACGCGGAAGCACAAACTTACAATGAAGACATGAAGCTTACCTCGAACACAACAGCGACAATGCCAGCGAGATTGTACCTCAGGTGAAATGTACCTCAGCTGACCACAAACACCACGTACTACCAGTCAAATGTACCTCAGGTGACCACCAATTCGCCAATCCTTGCACCAGAAACCAAAAAAGGTCCTTAGCTTAACCACGAGTTCTAGAAACAGACCTAGCACGGTCACGCTCTTCAGTTCAATAGAACAACACAGGTAGACGAAGCGTACCTGTCACGGTCTTCAGTGCAATGGAGAACAACAGCCTTCGATGTTAATAGTGCAATGGAGAAGAGAGCGCGAAAGGGTTCACAGAGAAGAAGAAAGCGCGAGAGGGTAAACGGAGAAGAAGGGAGCGCGAGCAAAATAGGTCGAGTCATATACAATTTAAAATGTAAGTTTAACATCGGTTTTCAATAAAACACCGATGTTAACAAATTGATGTCAACGTTAACATCGGTTTTCTTCAAAAAACCGATGTTAACTGATTATATGTTAACAGCGGTTTTCTGAAAACCGATGTTAACGAATCGATTATAACATCGGTTTTTTTTGAAACTGATGTTAACGAAGTGACTCTAACATCGGTTTTATGAAAACCGATGTTAACGTCGCTTCGTTAACATCGGTTTTCTTGAAAATCGATGTTAGAGTCACTTCGTTAACATCGGTTTTCATAAAACCGATGTTAAGAAATACACATTATTTACAATTATGCCGCCGCGTTTACGTTAACATCGGTTTTTGACAAAACCGATGTTAATCCGCCGATGTTAAATCAGCTTTTTCTAGTAGTGGTTGGATGAATGAAGCTGGTCGACAATTACTATATTAGAAATTATTTATAATATTGTCCTTGTCAAGTCTTTCTATAGATTGCATTTCATTTTGTACATGAATGGTTGTTTCTAGTACACTCAACTTGCTATGAAGTTTTAAATCTGGAACAGGCTGCAAAGTAATTTGAATCAGTATGCAAATTAATTTTTAAATTTTTTCTCAATTCTTGTTGTCCAATTTATTAGCATACTTTTGTTATTATAATACACAAAGTTTCTTATGCCTGCTCTGTGCAGGGCTTTGAAATTGATGGAGAACTACCGGAGAAGGTTGCAAGTTATGAAGGCGTGTACTATAAATTACTTCAGCATAGGTAGTTTGTTATGTACATCAGTAGTGTCATTTTGTTCCTAAAATGAATATTTCTGGAGTTTGTATCATTTTATCTATTCTAGATTTTCAGTGCTTTAGATGGTGTGTTAGCAACAGCCTGCAAGATGACAAAGGTGCTGAAAGCAATGAACTGCATCAGGAGCCCGCTCAAGGCAGGCCCAAATGTTCAGCCTCAAGGCCCAGTTATCTACAAGACTATGAGACGTGAGTAGAGGAAAGCGCCATTGATGTACCTTAAGCTTAGTAGCTAGCTAGTTTGTTTAGTTCGTTACGGCGGTTACATATGAATTGTTAGTATCATTGATACCGTTAGTTGCGCTCGCTTGTAATAACTCTGTAGTGTATAAACATGGACTAAAGGAATGAATAATATCCATGCAAAAGCTTTACATAGTTTTCTCTCTCATAGGAGGTTACCTTCCCTCGAAGAAAGGTTCACTCACATACTCTCTCACCCTCTTCTCTCTCTTCCCTCAACCTCTACTCTAACACTGGTCCGACCTGCCGCTGTAAACAACCACCACCGTCGCCATGGCCGATCATACAACCAGAAAAAACCACGACCGACAGGCTTGAAGATGCCATCGCTCGCCTATCCAACAGCCAAACCACCCTTCTTGACAAACATGTTGATCCAGTTGACAAGTATTCAGAGCTTTCCGGGAAGGTGGATTCGATTCTCGATCACCTCCACCTCAGGTCTCCTAACCGTGGACACTCTGGCTCAAGTAACTAGTTCCACCAGCAAAATTCTCTTAAGCTGGATATTCTGAGGTTCGATGGTCGTGATCCCTTGGGATGGATATTCAAGATATCCTAGTTGTTCGAGTACCAAAACACGCCGGAAGAAGAGAGGATAATAGTAGCCTCCTTCTACCTCAACGGCGCTGCGCTAAGTTGGTACCAATGGATGTTTCGAAATGGATTTATCACATCTTGGTCAGGGTTCTTGCAAGCTTTGGAATCCAGGTTTGCTCCTTCGTTCTACGATGACCCAAAGGGGGCTCTATTCAAGTTGACACAACGAGGCACAGTAAATGAGTACTTGACTGAGTTTGAAAGGTTAGAAAATCGTGTGATAGGCTTGCCACCACCATTCTTGTTCACAGCTCTCCTTTGCCTCCGTACTATCCACCCAATCCCAACCAAAGACTGAAGCCTCCATACGTTCAACGGATGAGATAGCCCTTCGGCGTGAGAAGGGTCTATGCTATAATTGTGATGATAAATGGAGCTCTACCCATCGTTGCAAGGGGCGTGTCCTCTTGTTTATCGCAGATAACCCTACCCCTAATCCAAATGAACCTAACCTAGACCTTCCATCACCTTCTTCCTCAGACCAAGAACCTATTACCTCTCTCGACTTCGACCCCGTCACAGACTTAAACCCTCCACACGTAAGCCTTCATGCCCTCTTAGGCCTTCCTTCCTCAGAGACCTTTTGCCTTATCAGTGTTATTAACCACACCCACCTTACTATCCTCATAGACAGCAGTAGTACCCATAATTTCCTTCAACCCCGCATTGCTCAGTTTCTCCGTCTGAATACCCAAAACACCAACCCTCTCCACGTATTGGTTGGAAATGGCTCAATCCTTGACTGCAACCAAGTCTGTCCCGACACCGCGTTATCCCTCCAAGGCCGTCAGTTCACAGTGACATTCCATCTGCTTCTAATCAGTGGCGCGAACACAGTTCTTGGCATAGAATGGCTAAGACAATTTGGGCCAATAACTACTGATTACACCTCATTTTTTATGAAGTTCACATATATGGGCCGCCCAATTGGGCCATTTTTTATGAAGTTCACATATATGGTTTTTACACCTCATTCCATCTAAGCCTTATTACACCCGCCCAACCCGACCGATAACACCTTCCTCCTCACCCGATACCTGTAGTTGAAGCATTGATCTCCCAGTTCCAGCATTTGTTCCAAACACCGTCCAACCATCCCCCTCCACGACCAATAGTCCACCACATTAACCTCCTCCCAAACACTGCCCCGATAAATGTATGTCCTTACCGATATCCATAATTCCAGAAGTCTGAAATAGAAAAGCAAGTATCAGAGCTCCTTTCATCCGGATTGATCAAGCCCATACTCGTCACCGGTTCTCTTGGTGAAGAAAAAGAATGGAACCTGAAGGATGTGTGTTGATTACCGGGCACTAAACTCAGTCACCATCTGTGACCGTTTCCCTATTCCGATGATAGACGAGCTACTTGATGAGTTAGGGCACGCTTCTTGGTTTTCTAAGCTAGACCTCAGGCAGGGTTTTCATCAAATCCTGATGCATGAGCCTGATGTTAAGAAGACAGTCTTTAGAATGCACCAAGGGCACTGCGAATATAGGGTGATGCCATTCGGGTTGTGCAATGCACCCTCCACTTTTCAGGCAGCCATGAACAGCTTGTTAACCTCGTTTCTTTGGCGATTTGCTACTGTGTTCTTTGACGATATCTTGGTGTATAGTAAGTCTCTATCCTCCCATATACAGCACCTCAAAATTATCTTTCATACATTGGTGCAAGGTCAGTTCTATCTTAAGCGTACCAAATGTCTTTTTGCGCAAACCCAAGTAGAGTATTTAGGGCACTTGGTTTCTAACAGAGGAGTCAAACCCGAGCCATCTAAAGTTCGTACCATGGTGCAATGGCCCTTGCCAACTTCACCCAAGGAGCTCGGAGCGTTCCTCGGACTTACTGGTTTTTATAGAAAGTTTATCAAGAACTACATGTTGATCGCGGCTCCTCTCAATTCACTACTAGGCAAAGAAGCATTCAACTGGTCTTTAACTGCAAACTCAGCGTTCGAACAAATGAAAACAGCCATGACTAGTGCCCCCGTGCTAGCTCTGCTTGACTTCGACAAACCATTCATCGTAGAAACCGATGCCTCCGATACCGGCATGGGAGTTGTCTTAATGCAGAAGGGTCATCCTCTATGCTTCGACTTACGTCCGGGAACTTCATGCAATCGTCTCGGCCGTGCGAAAATGGCGTCAATACCTGCTAGGGCATTCGTTCACCATCTTAACCGATCACAAGAGCTTCTGAGAACTAATGTCACAGGTCGTCCAAACTCTAGAATAGCATTATTATCTATCTAAACTTCTGGGATTTGACTATAAGATTCAATACAAGATGGGATCCTCTAACGCCATCGCAGATGCCCTATCCCGGAAGACATCAAGTTCCTCCGGCGAGCTTCTTCTGCTTTCAGTGCCTCACTTTGATTTCATGGACGACCTTCGGTGAACTCTCCACTCCAGTATTGAGTTTCAAACACAATTATCCTAGGTTTGTGCCCAACCTGATGGACACTCTGATTATTGGATTCACAATGATTAGTTGTTGTTTATGAATCGTATATGGCTGAATGACAATAATGTTGGACAAGTGGCCTCAGAAATTTTAAGAAGGGGGGGTTGAATTAACCAAGAGTAGGTCTCCTGAAAATCTTTTTGTAAGAATGGAGGAGAGAAAGAAAATAGAATAGCACAAGTTTTTGTCCAATGAACTTTTCTTGACAAAGCAAGTGTTGAACAAAAACTCTTAGAAAGATGTAGAGAAAAAGCTATGTTGAAATTCGTGTCATGATCACACATTTATAGCCATTTGATGGCTCTTGAAGAAACCATGTTAAAAGTTGTGACTCTTGGCAATTTCTTCAAAACTAGTCACTTTAAAAGTTGTGACTCTCTTCAAAACAAGTCACTTTAAAAGTTGTGACTCTTGGCAAATTCTTCACTTTAAAAGTTGTGACTCTTGGCAAATTCTTCAAAAACCAATCACTTTAAAAATTGTAACTCTTGGCAATTTATTTTTCAAAACCAGTCACTGGTAATCGATTACCATTATAGTGTAATCGATTACACATCAACAGTTATGACTCTTCATGTTTAGATTTGAAAACCAACGTTTAGAAACATTGGTAATTGATTACAAATGTTGTGTAATTGATTACACAAGTTTGAAAATGTTTTATCACAAGTTGTGACTTTTGAAATTTGAAATTCAATGTTCAAAAAAATTGGTAATCGATTACATGCCCATGGTAATCGATTACTACTTTTTAAAATAGTTATAAAACTGTTTTGGGCTTCTGGTAATCGATTACTGCCTTATGGTAATTGATTACCAGAGAGTAAAAAATCTTGGTAAAAGATTTTTCTTTGAAAAATTCTTTTGGACAAATTGTGTTATTCAATCTTTTCTTTGAAAAATTCTTTTTATACTTATCTTGATGCTTTTCTTGATGTTCTTGCATATCTTGAGTCTTCTCTTGAATCTTCACTTGAATCTTCTTGATTTCTTTAATCTTGTTTGAACGTATCTTTTAAAAATCTTTGGCATCATCAAAATAATCTTGGAAGCTTTGCTTCTACAAATAACCTGTATATACCTACCCTCATGCTCGAGTTCCATGCAACTCCACTAGGGGGGCATCTCGGGGTAGCCAAAACCACTCACAGATTAGAATCAAGCTTTTATTGGTCATCCCTCCAAAAGGATATCAAGTGTTTCGTCCAAGAGTGCAGCATTTGCCAACAAACAAAGCCAAGCACCCACCGCCCCGCAGGACTTCTTCAACCTCTACCAACACCCACTGGAGTTTGGGAGGATATCTCCATGGATTGCATCACTCATCTACCGCAATCTCACGGTTACATCGTCATCTTGGTCGTGGTAGATAGGTATTCCAAGGGTACTCATCTCGGAGCGTTGCCTACCACCTACTCAGCTTTTAAAGTTGCATCTCTATTCATGGATATTGTGTGCAAGCATCATGGGTTTCCAAAGAGCATCATCTCTGACAGAGATCCAGTTTTTCATAGTTTCTTTTGGCGCGAGCTTTTCTGGTTGAGTGGAACACACCTGCGCATGAGCACGGCTTATCATCCGCAATCCGATGGCCAAACCGAAGTCATGAATCGTATCTTGGAACAATATCTAAGATCCTTTGTCCATGCACAACCAGCTAATTGGTATTGATATCTCATGTTAGTGGAATGGTATTACAACATGTCTCTTCATTCTAGTTCAGGCATGACTCCATTTGAAGTGATTTACGGTAAGCCACCACCGGCACTGCCTCAATACCTTCAAGGTACATCGACAAGCGAGGCCGTTGATTCTCTGATATCATCTCACCAGGAGATTCATGAAAAGCTCCAACGGCGTTTAAGCAAGGCACATGAGACCATGAAAAGATTTGCCGACGCCAAGCGCTGGGATGTCACCTTCACCACCGGCCAATGGGTCTATGTTAAAATTTGACCTTTTCGTCGACGTTTAGTAGTAGGCCTGAGACACCCAAAGTTATCCAAAAGATTTTTTGGCCCTTTCCAAGTGTTAGAGCGTGTCGAACAAGTCTGGTATCGACTTAAATTACCAGATGAAGCACGAATTCATCCCGTCTTTTATTATTCTCTCAAGCGGGAACACCATGGTCCGCTTCCGGCATCCAGGGATACTTGGCCGTTACAGTTCATCGCTTAGAAACCAATTACTCGTCCTCTTTGTATCCTGGACTCAAAGCTCAATAACTCTACATTCCCACCAACGAGGTTCGTACTAATTCAATGGGAGGGCCAACCACCAGAAGACACAACCTGGGAAAAATGGCCGGACATTCGAGATACATACCACCTTGAGGACAAGGTGGTGTTTGAGGGCGAGGGTATTGTTAGCAACAGCCTGCAAGATGACGAAGGTGCTGAAAGCAATGAACCGCATCAGGAGCCCGTTCAAGAACCGCATCAGGAGCCCGTTCAAGGCAGGTCCAAATGTTCAGCCTCAAGACCTAGTTATCTACAAGACTATGAGACGTGACTAGAGGAAAGCACCATTGATGTACCTTAAGCTTAGTAACTAGCTAGTTTGTTTAGTTTGTTACGGCGGTTACATATGAACTATTAGTATCGTTGATACCGTTAGTTGCGCTCGCTTGTAATAACTCTGCAGTGTATAAACATGGATTTAAAGAATGAATAATATCCATGCAAAAGGTTTACATAGTTTTCTCTCTCATAGGAGGTTACCTTCCCTCGAAGAAAGGTTCACTCACATACTCTCTCACCCTCTTCTCTCTCTTCCCTCAACCTCTGCTCTAACATGGTGGCTGAATTAATCATTGAGATACTATATGCCAGTTGTATGATACATTATTTTAAAGCCAAATTTCTTCCTGCATGGTATTGATGTATTCTAGAGAGACATGTCAAGAATGGAGTTGCTGATTTATCATGCATGTTGCTCATATTTTTAATGTCTGAAGTTTGGCTTTTGGGCCTGCAACTATTTTGTGCAACAATGGCTTCTAAAGCTTAAGCAAGATGTGACCATACCTTTGGGATTGCCTCACTAAAGTGAATTGAGAATTCTTTTATACCTGAGATTTTTTGTTTTAGTTTTCTTCATCTGTTTATGTGTGTATGTATAATATAGAAACTTTAAGATGATTCAAATTTCTTGGTTTAGGGTGATGGTAGGATGGAAATGTTTTCAAGTAGCTCAATTGAATTTCTAGTCTGTATATCAGAGCATTCATAGAATATCCTGTTACAGTAATGGATGCCCAAGTGGCTTATGGCTTCCATCATCTACGCAATGAAAAACCTTACCTTGCAAGTGGTCCAATTTCAAATAATGTATCTACGGAGATGTTGAATGTGTTTTATAAATTACCTTCTTGCTTGCTTGCTTCAATCAGTTTACTTAATTTGATGTATTTGTCATTGGATTTCAAATAGTTATTCTTTTTGTAACATGTCTGCGTTCCTTATTCTGCTATTTTGGCTGTGATTTTAAAAGTTAATATAATTATAGCTTTTAATGTCAAACGAGATTCTTTTATTATCATTGAGTTTTCAAACCCGCTATAAATTGCATGTGGGTGAAGTCATAGATCTTAACAAAGTAACTGCCAATGCATCATTGGCATCACTGTGTAGTACTAGCTTACACGCTAGAAAAGTAGAGCAGTTGGCAGTTGGCGATTGGCATGGTTTTAAATAGCCTTCCTCAACCGCAAGTGTGTTCATAATATCAAGGTATTTTCTAGCTAAGTTTTATGTTTTCGTATGGATATCGTGGATGAACGGTTTCTGGGCACATTATATGTTGTGCCATTTATAGATAGATGGCTTCAATTAAGTGGCTGGCTCCCAATTACATCTTTTTATGTGATGAACACTCTGATTAGATTAAATCTTGGATTACTGAAGGCGTTTTGCTACGTTCTCCTCCTGATACTTGATAAAGTATTAAACGTAAAAGTTGATGCATTTTGTGTCATGGGAAGATAAAAAGTATTTTATTTAGCAATTAGAAGGATTGGTTAAGAATATTTAGAGTTATTCTTACTGTATTTTGTCATAGGTTTGGGTAGCACCGTCCAGCATGTCATTTGCAAAAGGTTCCAGACCTCAATCTCCGACAAATGTTTTAAATCTGGAGCTTGTATTGTTAAGTATCTATGAGTAAATCCTTTCTAATTTTCTGTCCGATCCACCTTTGTGTGGACTGAGTATGGTCTAGCAAGATATTTGCAAGTGCAGGTAATTAATTAATTAGATAATTCTATTCTATTAATTAATTATCAATTTTTGTATCATGTCAATCTTTGTAAATTAGTTATTAGTAAGCAGGAACTTTTAATTAATGTCTTTTTGTGTCTTCAATTGTGGTGGTATAATAGGAATTTCATCCAGTGATGCTGCTACATTTGGACTTGGAGCCATGCAGGTCAAAATCTACACACGTTCTAGAATAATAGATATTGCCTTCATGTAAGTATCAAATTGTCAAACTTATATATAGTTGTCATTGTTAATTAATTTTCTTAATATTAAATATATGCAGGTTGCAATGATTGGGATTGCTACTTCTTTGGTAGACAGAAGTGGAAGAAGAATGCTTCTAATAGTGAGTATTAAGAGAATTTTGTTTCTCAACAATTAAAAAAAATTACATTTTAAGATGGTTGTACGGATAACTGCCTTAGAATGTAGTACATTCTAAGACGGTCCTCTTACGGGACAATAACCGTCTTAGAATGCGCAGTACATTCTAAGATGATCGTGTTTAACTGTTGTCGTAAATGCATTAATTTTTTATGATGTGGGCTACAATGACGTCGCGTAATCGACGTAGTATATGTTTAAAATAATCGATGTAGATTGTGCTTTTTATAGTAGTGAAGGCAGATTAAATACTAAAAAAAAAGGGCATTTCCTTTCCAAATCCTGATTGGTTGATTTGATTTTTATCTCTCTCTTGGAATTCATTAGAAGAACTAAAAAGAATGCTATCAGGTCGAAAAAAACTAAAAGTAGAAAACAATGGCTCACAAACATCAGCTTTCTTAAACTTCATTATGTAGCTGTCAATCCAGTAAGATCATTTTTTATTCTTCAACAATTAGGAGTCCCAACATACAAAGTAAACCTCATATAGGATCATATTGTTGAGGTAGAGAATATTAGAATAATCCATTCTCTCACATTGATTTGGAGCCATGACTGAGTCAAGAAATGTTCATTAAGAAACATAAATATGGCTCAGCGAAGATTTTACCAACTTATGTGTCATTTCAGGGTAGTGACGGTCAATAACATCCTTGAGGCACTTAGTTGTGTTCACCCATTCTAGTCCCTTCTTGTTTTGACATCCGCATACATGTTGTACAGTTTCATTCATGATCGTGACCAACATTTGTTTTCTAATTAAAGGTTCACTCGGTTTATTTAAGCTTGAAGAAAATTTTAAGAACCACCACAAAATGTTGAACTTAAGCAACTTATTTATATAAGTTTTTGATGTTTTAAAATGGATAGGAAACTGCCACAAATAAAAATGTTGCATGGTGACTAATGGATCGAGTAAACGGGGAAGAAAAAAAAAGCCAATTTTCAAAAGTTCAGGGACTGGTTTCGAGTGTGTTTGGTTAAATGTTTAAAAAGTACTTTTGTGTGTTGAATATACTTTAGGAGAGTAAATTTAATTTTCTAACATGTTTGAATACATTGATAAGTATGTCTGCCCATTGAGATATTGTTTGAAAACTTAACTTCGTAAAAATAATACTTAGGTTACTTTTGAAAATCGGGTTGCAAAACTTAAGTTTAATCTAAAATTAAATTTATAAACTTTAATTCAAACATACACAAATTGATAGCTTCAAGATAAATTAGTACTAACAAGTGATTCAATTGCAATACCATGCAGCCTTTTAATATCTTGTTTTGGTATAACTAGGAGGTGTATTCCTCCTTCCATGGGGTTGACCCATTTTTTGAGTAAAGTGATATGTCCAATTGTCACTTCATGTCTAAGTTGAAAATCAAATCTCAAATTTTGGTTAAAAAATTTAAGTGTTGACTTAGTTAAACCAATAACTTTTTGATCAATTACATCCTATTTTTTATCTATAAAAATTAAATATGATATAAAAAATTTATAATGGAGCCTATTAATCTCTAGTACTTCTCATATAACCTACTGAACATTCATCTCCTTATGGGCAAATATCTTTCTTATCACTTTTTAGTAAGCACAACTAATAAAAAGGGAGAAGGGTGGGTCCTATCCTCTCAAAATATTTTTTCTGAAAAAATTATTCATATAATTTATACTTTTATAGTTTATTGAAAAAATTACTTTCATTATCTCTTATAGTTTATCAAAAGAGAAAATACGATAAACAGAAACAATTTTATTTCTAATAAATTATAAGATTATATACTTTTATCAAATTTTTATAATGGGCAAATGTTTTTTAATAGTTTCTGGCATACTGTTTGGAACAATTTATATACAATTTTATTTTATTAATGTTTTTGTATATATTTTCATTCGTAAAATAGTTTTTTTATAAGAACTATTTATCATCCCCAGCGGCAAGACTTTCACGAAAAAGGTATTTTTTTAGGGATCACAAGGGTCAATCATTCTACGTTTCTATTCAATTCTTGTGGAATGAGATGAGAAATATTATAGAGGGCGGAGGGTTCATTTGATTTGCATAAATTTAAGGGACAACACAATATGTTGTACGAAAAGTATTTGATACTTGATATTTTGAATGACTATTAAATGAGAAAAGAGATGGATGACGGAGACATAAGAACGGATGTTATATGAATGATTTTGAGAGAAAATTAATCGCATGCTAATCAAATAATGAATTTATCAATTTTTAATTAAAAAGTAAAAATAAAATAGACAATTTTGTATTCATTCAAAACAATAAAAACTGAAATACACATTTTATATAAATCAAAGGCTTTCACCTAATTTAAACTTCAGAATATTAAATTATATTTTTTATGATGATTAATATTAAAAAATAGTATTTAATAGTCATTCGACTAAATTTTCTAGTTTTAAAGAAAAAAAAGATAGAAGAGATGTACTTACTAAAATCCAAAGATGACACAAGTCAAAGTGAATGTGATTAAGGTGGGGGCTCTTTGATTTCGCATGTCAAACTGAAAGTGACATTTGTTAAGAGAACAAAAGACGGAACCTGCAAGACTTTCATGCTCAAGTAAGCATGTGAGTTAGGAGAGTATGAATCAATATATATATATAAAGAATACAAGAGAACCTGATACTTATAGTGTGGAGAAGGAGCTGTCGGTCCTTGTTGATAGGGCTCATTATAGTGACGTATATAATAGCCCGTAGATAAACATGACTTATAGATAATATTATAGATAACCTATAGATAAAAACTAGTAGATAATTGTTACTTACAAATAATGTATAGCTTTGAATACCTGCCAAGAGATAAAGGGATGACAATATATTCAAATAATAAGAGACTAGAGATAACCTATTTGTTGAGAGCTTGGCTGCAAAGGGTTAGATGTTCATGCTCTTGCAACAGGGCTAACATGGAGAGTTGACGTGTGTCTCGGAGTGCCCCGTAGCATGTCACATGTATTTTGTGGACCTTGAACAATACATAAGCCCCCAAGCTCTGAGCCGACTTGTGGGCGAAAGAGGTTGTCCAGTGTCGAAGGAGATTGTCTGATGCGGGAGGAAGTAGCCTTAACAAGTAGGAGGGTGATCAAGGTCATACCCGAATCAAATAAATATTAAAATGTAGTAACTAGGAAGTGATCCTAGGTCGTTTCCCAACGAGCAATGATAAACCAAATGTTCATAACAAATAGTAGGAAATAGTAACAAATTTGGGGGGGGGGGGGGGGGGGTTGTTTGCCTTTTGTAAATTAAACAGCGAGTAAAATTGAATTAGAAAATATTAGAATTAAAATGCGCTGCTTCCCCTTGATTCACAAGCAAGTCTCTTATCCTAGGTTGCGAGAATTTATCCTTTATCAGTTTAACCACTTAATCCAACCCTAAATTAAATTATTAAGCGAAATTCAACATAAGGCATTCATTATGTGATTAAGCATCACATACACCAATTACTCATAAACGATCATTAAGCATGAACGTAAATTAAGCGCAGAGACAATTAATCAAGCACTAAGCATGCATGAATTAAAAGCAACAAATTCAGAGTAGTTAGTGAAGAGGACAAACTGAACAGAATTTAACAGTAATAATAGAACCTCAAAGAGAACTGTGCTTGATCCTCAAGAGAAAACAACGCTGTAGACTTAGCCTTCCATTAATCAATAGAGAACGAACTTATCAAACAAAACTTTATTGCTATTGGAATTGCAAACAAAAACAAATGTCTCAAAGAAAAGCCTAAAACTAAAAAACGAAAATAGCAGAGAGAGAAGAAGAGAGGAGAGGGCTAAACTAGAACCTTGGTGCTGTTATATAGTTTTCCAGCCCCAAAACTTACAAATCTGTTTTAAATCCAAGCCCATAAATAAATTAAATTCAAATCTAGATTAAATAATATCTATATGAGATCAAATCTAAATAATATCTAGATAAGATAAAGATAAGATAAGATCTAATTTTGTAGAATAAAATAGTCTGCCCTCTTCAAGTCCAAGCCCAATTCTGGATTCAAGTCCAAACCCAATTCTGGATTCAAGCCCAATGCTTCATTAATTCCTGAAATTAGATTAAAAACATCAAATTAGTTGAATGGGCCCAAATAATAAAACTGCCTAATTAATTTGACAATTAAGACTAATCAGTACTTAAAATGATGCAAAAAAGGGTTAAGAAATAGGAGAAAATAATGGCACATCAGAGGGTGACAAGTCAGTCGAGCCCCCAAGCATGGACAAGTACTGTCTGGTGTTAAGAGTGGTAATCTTAACCGGTGTGAGAATTGCAGGTCTGTCAAACTAGTCAAGCCCCCTAGTCTGGACAAGTGTTGTCAGGCTGCTTTGTTAGGTTGTCTGGGGTGGACATGCTTTTGATTTTGCAAGCGAGGTCTAACGTGTTAGGTGAGGGAAGCCTTTGTATTTGACAACTCTGCCCTTTGTTAGGTTGTCCGAGGTGGACTTGCAGCAACTCTAGATGATGTAGCAACTCTAGTACCAAATTGTTGATAATTTGCTGCCATGTTGGAAATCAATTGTCTGTTGGCAATAAGAGTTTTTTCCATTAAAGCACCTCCATTGGCTGCATCAATCATACTTTTGTCTATTAACATCAGCCCTTCATAAAAATATTGGATCAACAATTGCTCATTGATTTGATGGTGAGGACAGGAAGCACACAACTTGTTGAATCTCTCCCAGTACTCATATAATGTCTCTCCAGTTTGTTGCCTTATGCCACAAATTTCTTTCTGGATGGATGTTGATCTGGATGCAAGGAATAATTTCTCTAAGAATATTCTCTTCATATTTGTTCAGGTGTTGATAGTATATGGTTGAATGTATAACCAGTCCTTAGCAACACCATCCAGAGAGAATGGAAATGCCTTCATCTTCACATAATATTCATGAATATCATGTAGTCGCATGGTGGAACACACTACATGAAACTCCTTTAGATGCTTGTGTGGATCTTCACCTACAAGACCATGAAACATTAGCAGCAAATGGATTAGTCCAGATTGTAGCTCATAACTAACCTTAGTCTCAGGATATTGAATACACCAAGGTTGGTACACAACATCTGGTGTAGCCAATTCCTTAAGAGTTTGGTTGTTATCAACCATTATATCAACACTATTTTTTTTAGAATCAAAAGCAATAAAAACAGGCTCAGAAACAAAATCAGAAATAGAGTCAACAATGAATTTAGTATGCACTACATTACTATCAAAAACTACACTAACATGCACAACTACACTTCTACTCCTATTATTTCTACTCAACCTATGAAATGTCTTATCTATCTCAAGATCATATGGATGCAAGTCACCTGATTTGGACCTAGTCATGCACAAATAAGCTCTTCAGTGACAACACAGACAAAAATACAAACAACTATACTACACAGAATACTATTCACAGTATATGCTGAAATGCTACAAAAATTAAAAAACTACCTCAAAATTTTTTTAAAAATTCCAAAACACCACCGTAAATGTTTAAAAATCATTTTTGATTTTTGTTACTTCTTTGGTGATTTTTAAAAATCATGAAAATAGAAAAGGAATTCCAAAAGTGGTCCAGATAAATGAATTTGGCCAAAATGAATCCTAATGTTTGTGTTTGTCCCTCACAGGGGCACCTCGATGTATGAATTTTTCTACATTTTGGCAAAGTTTTAGCCCATTCTGAGATAATTTCCTTTGAAATGACCAAATTGCCCATACCGATAAAACTCATAGAGGCAGAATTTGGCAATTTTAACTCAAACCTAACCCCAAAGAGGTTACTTTCACTCAGAATAGGGGATAAACTTTGGACACCAAGTTGCACAAAACTCGCAGCCCAATTAAACTAGTTAAATTAATTACACGAAACAAAGCCCAAACTCGCAGTCCAATTATTCAAGTGCAGAGGTTTTGACTTCCAAGATCAATTTGACCCTTAAAATGGCAGAATTGGCCAAAGCTTATATGTAACAAAATTGAAAATTGAAGATCTTTGTCTCAGTTTTCCAAAGACTACTCGCATGTTCCATTTGGAGTTTTGTAATGTCCTCTAGGCTCTACAAAGGCAGATAGGTCAAGTAAGCACAAAATATGAAAATTAACTACAATTCTCAATTAAGCTCAATCATTTGCCTAAAGCCAAAACTGAGTTAAGGTGAGAAAATAAGGGTCAAAGATATGTCAATCCAGCTAAGAAAAATAGGAAATTATTAAAATACAAATGCTCAATCAACTGTGGGTCGGGGGTGTGATTCCTCTTGAGTGCGCTCTGGCAATGTATGAGCAGAGTGCTCATCGCCCTGGGGGGCGTTTCACACAAGCCTCGAGGTGATCATGGTCAGCCTTTAGCTTTCAGAGCTCCTCCTCATGCCGTTGCTCCATCTACGCAATGCGGTTTTGGAGTTGCTGGAGAGTATTAGTATTTGTCATGGTTGCTAGAGGAGGATTGGAGCCTTAGAAAGGGGTCTCATGTCTGAGGCCATAACATGTGCTAACCATAGGTGAGAAAGAGAGGTCACAGGATATGTTTTACTGCGACCCCACGGTGGGTGCCAAATGTCACTTACCAAAATCCAAGGCTGGCACACGTCAGAGTGAATGTGGCTAAAGTATGCTCTTGGACTTCGCACGTCGGACTAAGAGTGGTCTTTGTTAAGAGGACAAAAGGGGGACCTGCAAAATAAAAAAATTTGATGCTCAAGTAAGCATGTAAGTTAAGAGAGTATGAATGAGTATGTATATAAAGAGTACGAGGGAACTTGGTACTTATAGTGTGGAGAGGGAGTTACAGGTCCTTGTTGATAGGGGTCATTATAGTGATGTAACAACCCTTGCAGATAATTAATGGCTTGTAGATAATAGCTAGTAGATAATGATGACTTATAGATAATATTAGAGATAATGTATAGCTTAGAGATAAAAGATAGTAGACAATTATTACTTACAGATAACATGTAGCTTTGAATACATGCGAAGAGATAAAAGGATGTTAATATATTCAAATAATAAGAGGTTAGAGATAACCTGTTAGTTGAGAGCTTGGCTGCTAAAAACTGGACGTTCGTGCTCCTGCGCTAGGATTGACATGGAGGGTTGACGTGTGTCTCGAAGTGTCCCGTAACATGACACGTGTATTTTGTGGACCATGAACAATACAGGAGACATTCTGCACACATTGAAAACCTTTGTCATGAAAATACACAATTTTTAAAATTTAATAATCAAGTCACACTTGTGCGAAATCTTAGGATACTACCAAGTTATTTACTCCCCTTCCCCATTTTTATATTTTCTTGTATTAGACTCGAAGAATATCTCAATTCTCAATTTTATAGGATTGTACAACGGAAAAAAAAATACTTAGATACTCAAATGCCTTGACACCTAGAAAGAAAAAAAATGAAAAAAAAATAAAATAAAAGTGGAATAGCAGATATGATGTGATAAGAAGGTTTGATCTATGGTAATATTAGGTCACAATTCTATATTTATTCCCTCTAAATAACTTAATTAATTAATGCAAATTTTATATTTAGTCTATTTTATTCTATTAAATTAATTTAATCATTACATTAAATCTTAAATTAATTGATATGATAAATATATTGATTTATTGGTTCAAATTAATTAATAATTAAATATTTTATTCATCATTCTGTTAATAATTTTATTAAATCTTAAATTAATTTTCAAGGTATGATTAAAAAGACATTATCATACCCTCTAACGTGTTAAGTTTATTTTGATCTATCAAATCGATATTTTATATCATTTTGTTTCCTGCTTTATTATTTTTTACTTTTTTTCAAAAAAAAACTCTTCTTTTATAACTTCTATAATATTGATATTCTCATGGATAATAATTGGTCTCATCAATACAAGGAGGATATGCAACAAAGCAGTATGTACTTATTCTGAAATGTATTGGATGGAGGATGTTCCTCTCCCCATCAGTTAATTTTCTTTATTAATTTTGATGTATTGGCTTTTGCCATTTCTGATTAATTATATCATTTGGTATATTCATAATAAAAAGAAAAGGTGTGTCTTTTTTTAAGGAAAAAAGTATGTCTTAATAAACGTGGTAATTATTTCGACATATCAATCTTATTTGCGTTAAGCGAGCTTCTATCATTTTTTATTCACATATTTTAGCAACATCTTTTTCTAACTAAATATATAAAATCTTAAGTTTGATTGTTGATATTATTTTCTAACTTTTACATTTACAATTATTAAGATGAAGCAATTTGTTGAAAAGGGAGCTTTGTCATGAAAAATATCTGAGTGATATGTCTGATAAATGTGTATTAATATTTCTAATTGGTAGTTTTGCACTTATCACACTTATAAAAATAAATTATTTTATAAAAAATAAAAAATTTCATAGGGAAAATAAATTAGACCAACATTTTTTTATTGTACAATTTAAATATTTGTTCTGAATAATTAAAATAATTAAATGAAAAAATAGAAAGAAAATATGTAAATTAAAAACAATACTCATCAATCAATAAATTATATATAATAACTAAAAATATATACCTGATTAAGAAAAAATAAGAACTTTTTTAACCAATACTGAAATTGAGTTTGCATTTATCATAATTACAATAATAAAGGTTTTTATAAAAAAAAGGAAATTAAATAGGAAAGTTAAATTTGCAATAGTTATTTATTTTAATAAAGTTTGATTTCTTATAACATTTATTCACGAAAAATATTTAATGAATTATTATAAAATAATTACAAAAAAATTATTTAATAACATTATTTACCAAACTATACTTTAGACCTTGTAAATGAAATTGCACAAGATTTTATCAGTGATGAAAATATATTTGTCTATGAATATTTATTTATTTTAATAAAATTTTATTTATTTTTTATATTTATTAATGAAAAATATTTGATGAACAAGTTATTTTTGGAACTAGTTTAAATTAAAGTAGAATTAATCATAATAAAACTAAAAATCAAATTTATATAGGTAAATGACTTAATTTTAAGACATAATACAAGTAAAAAGGAAAAATATCATAATGCAAATATGCTTGGAATTAAATTTTGAAAATAATTTAATATGAAGTTAATGAAATTATGAATTATCAATTCCAATAATTAATATTAATATAATTTATTTATATTTTTAATTCCAACCAAAATTAAGTTGGACAAATGGCCTCAGTTATCTTAAGAAGGGATGAATTAATTTCTCACTAACAAACTTTTAACCCCCTTCTAAATGATAGACTCAGAATGCAGAAGGAAAAATAACAATCAATTTAATAATATTCTTTGAACATGCAAGACAAAATTGATTGCAATAATATAAATGAGATAAGGGAAGAGAGAAATGCAAACTCATTTTTATACTGGTTCGACCACACCCTTGTGCCTACCTCCAGCCCTCAAGCAACCCCCTTGAGATTTTCCTTTCTCTTTGTAAAACCCTTTTACAAAGTTTGAACACACAGGGACAATTCATCCCTTGTGTTCAGGAATTCTTATAACTTAAGAGACCCTCGGTCCCTTAATCAATCTCTTTGATTAAGAAGAAGAAGAAGAATTCTCTCTTTAAGAGAAGGATATTACAATTGAAGTCCATAGATGAACTCTTAATGGATTTGCAGGTGATTGCCCAAGAGTTGTTGAGAGAGCATTTGGCAATGAAGTTCTCTTGGAATATCTCTCTCTTGCTTTTTGAAATCATACACACATATATATAGGCTCTTCGTGCCTTTTCAAAATGGTTTGAAGATATGTGTCTTTTCAAAAAGTCTTTTCTGAATTTTTTTTCACTAGTAAACGATTACAGGTTTCTGGAAATCGATTACACAGTTATTTTTTAAAGGATCATGACTTTTGAATTTGAATATCAAGAGTTTCGTTTTCAAAACCTTTTTTAACAACTATTTTTCAAACTTGTCTTCTGGTAATCGATTACACTTCTTGATAATCGATTACCAGAGCCTTGCATGACTTTGAAACCCTTTGTTTTGAGGCAAGACTTGATCTTGAAGAAATCTTAAAGCAAGACTTTGTTTGTTGAAGTAATCTTGTATTAATCTTGAAGAAAATGTAACAGCCTTGTTTGATTCTTCTTTGACATCATCAAAATTATGTATACATACATTCGCAAATTAGATGATGTTATTTTAATCACATCTTTTGACCGTATAAAGTATAAACATTTTTAGTATAAACATTTTTAGATGACGTTTAAAGTTTAAAAAAGTAAAATAAAAAAAAAAAAGTAATTCGATCATAGTTAAACTATTTTCTCATTTGTTTTGTTATCACAAATCAAGGGTGCAAACAAAAAAAAAAAAAAAAAAAAAACTAAATCAACTTATTTTAAAAGAAGGTTAAAAGAAAACTTGCAAAACATTATCAACGTGAAAGGGATATAATTATATTTTTGTGGAGTATGTGTACATAAAATATGTTTAAATATTTATTGATATATTTACTAACATATATTTATTAAAATTTAAACTGTATAATTAATAATATATTAAAAATTTAAAATAATATAAAAATACTTCTAACAATTATAAAATATGAATGTAATATTTGTGCAAGAGACATTAAACTAGTTTTATATAAATCAAAGACTTTCACCTAATTTAAACTTAAGAATATCAAATAACATTTTTCATTACGATTAATATTAAAAAATTAATATTTAATAGTTATGTGACTAAATCTGTCTAGTTTTAAAGAGAAAAAAAGATAGAAGAAACATTCTACATACATTGGAACCTTTATCATGAAAATACACGATTTTAAAATTAAATTATTAAGTCGCACACGGTCAAATCTCAAGATATTACAGAGAATCAACTCCCTCTCCCATTTTCATATTTTCTTCCGTTAGAATCGAAGAATATATCAATTCTCAATGTTTATAATATTGTACAAAGGAAAAAAAATACTCAGATGCAAGGTTATCAAACTCAAGAGTTTACACAGACTCGTGAGAGTTTCATAGACTCGACTTATAATAAAACAAAATAGTAAATCATAAAGTTCAAAATATTTAAATAATCAAGTCTAGTAATAATACATCACTACTAGACAATAACTTGTAGAGGTTATAGTATGAATGTATGAATACATGATTTTGATGATGTCAAAGAATAATCAAACAAGGTTGCTTTCAAGATTACTTCAACAAACATTCAAAGAAGGTTAAGCATTGCTTCAAGATTAATACAAGGTTGCTTCAACAAACAAGCATTGCTTCAAGATTCATTCAAGATTAGTTTTTGCCTCAAAACTCATTGTTTCCAACATATCAAGGCACTGATAATCGATTACCAGGAAGTGTAATCGATTACCAGAAGACAAGTTTGCAAATCAGCTTCTTAAAAGGGTTTGAATTTCTCTCTTCCCTTATCTCGTTTATTTTATTGCAATCAATTCTGTCTTTCATATTTTAATAACAATATTAAATTGATTGCTTCTTGTTCTTCTTCTGCATTCTAAGCCTATCT